>NW_004949161.1:2106781-2121919 GCF_000317375.1 Microtus ochrogaster
GTGTGTGGGTGCACCCCTCGCGGTCCTGAGTTCCTTGCTCGTGCTCTCTCTCCTTCTGCTCCTGATTTGGACCTTGGGATTTCAGTCCCGTGCTCCACAACCCCAGAACCTTATGAGAGCTAACATGATGCAGATTTCTCTGTGTTCACATTAGCATCCAAGGCAGATTGTACAAAGCGAATTAGACATGGTCCACACTGCAGTTCAGGAACCACCCTGTGGCTTCTCCATTCACTATGCTTCAATCTTTTACTAGACATTTTTATTTATTTGTTTGGAAACAGTGTCTCACTTTGTGGACCTGGATGGCCTGTAAGTTTCTATGTAGCCCAGGCTAGACTTGAACTCATAGAGCTCTCTCTGGCTCTATATACTCAAGTACTAGAATTAAAGGAGCATAGCACTGTGCCCAGCTTCTGCCTTATCTTCTGCATGATAGGAAAGGAAAGACAGAACCTGGGGAGCCAGAAGGAATCACTAGTGAGGGGAAGACCAGCAAATAAACAAGTCACTCCCACCTTCATCTGTTTGCTACAACTCATAACATGATTTTGCCTGACTGCAAGGAGAGCTAGGAAATGCATGTTAGGGACACTGAGCACTGTAGTACTGGCCGTGCCCATCAGGTGTAGCAAGGGGCTTGCTGAAGCTCCGATAGTTCCTGCTCAAACAAAGGGAGAGTTAAAACCCCTAGTCACTAAGACACAGCCTGCATGGTGTCCTAAGAAGAGCAGACATGTAGTTACTAGAAACAACACAACAAGGAGAGAAGAGAGAGAGTGTGCACATGATGCAATAAGAGGTTGTGTCAAAGCCTTAGCCCTGCCCCTGGTTGACAATGATCCAGATTCACAACCCAAATTTGCTTTCTCTCTCTGAACTTCTACCAGCTCACATTGAAATCTGAGAAAATAATCTCTCCTATTCTTTGTCTATAAAATAGAAATTGTATTTCCATTCAGAACTGACAGTGAAGATATTATAATCCACATAGAAAATGCCCACTGCATCATCTGATACACAGCAAAGATTCCATAAAAATTAGCTATTTGTGACATCATTATCATTATTACAAATAGATGGAGCGCAGAAAGTTTGGAAGTTTATTCATAAGGTTTACAGCTTTCCTGTTCGCAATAGACAGCTATAATATTTTTCCCTGATTGCTTTGAATATTCCAAATAAGGAAGGTTGATCCTGATTTAGACGGGTTTTCCTTGAAGAATCAGAACTACCCTCAATCCATGGGCTATTCCTAAGCAACCAGAACTATTGTCTCCAAGATCCTTGGAAATTACATGCTAAGAGAAGAAGAGAGGCAAAAAGAAGAAACCCACAGACCTTGGGGTAGCCTAAGGCGCTGTGGGCAAACACCACCTCACCTGATCTTTATATTGTTCGGGTAGCATAAAAAGAAATGGGTAAAAAAAATAAAATAAAATAAAAAATAAAAAAATAAAAAATAAAAAAAGAAATGGGTATGAGCTGTGGTGGCACACGCCTTTAATCTCAGCACTCAGGAGGCAGAGGCATCTCTGTGAGTTCAAGGCTAGCCTGTTCTACAAGAGCTAGTTCCAGGGGTAGACTCCAGAGAAGTCTACAGAGAAACCCTGTCTCGAAAAACAAAAAACAAACAAACAAACAGAAAAAAAGCAAAAAGAAATTGGAAG
Organism: Microtus ochrogaster; assembly: GCF_000317375.1. Lineage (NCBI taxonomy): Eukaryota > Metazoa > Chordata > Mammalia > Rodentia > Cricetidae > Microtus > Microtus ochrogaster. The sequence continues at coordinate 2,108,452 of NW_004949161.1, forward strand.
CAAGCATCAGGCAACATAACAAGTCATAAACCTGAAGTTACTCCTTGAACTTGGAGGTTGAAGCCCTGAGAAACATATGGGCCCTAAGTATATATGTCTCTCTGCCCATTTGCCATAGGGAAAATACTAGGCGGTATCTGCCTCCTGCTTCTCACACAGTGACAGTGCAGTTAGAGCCACTGCAAACATCCCTGAAATAACCCGTGGACCAGAGCATGGCTAGGACAGAGTCTTATGTCATCCTTTCCCATGACAGGCTCATCACTAATCATCAAGAGTCCACAGAGCTTCCCTGAGCACAGTAGCCATGTAAACAACCCCAGAAGTAAGCATCCCTTTTATTACATAAGATGAAAAGGAAATCCCAAAGAGTAGAAGTGATAGGCTCAAGGCTGACAGTCCAGGGTGATCTAAGATAGGCCAGCTAATGTGGAAATCCAGAGGCTAGAGAAATGGCTCCAAACTTCTCTTCCATAGGACATGAGTTTGATTCCCCGCAATCAAACTGGGCTGCTCGTAACTGCCTATAACTCCAGCTCCAGGGAATCCTGTATCTTTTCTCATCTTGTGTGTGAGAAAACACACACACAACACACAGATGCACACACACAGACACACACACACAGATACACACACACAAGCACAAACAAGATAAATGCCCCACAATGATTCAAAACACAGTCCAAACCCAATCTAGCACCATGTTTTTAACCCACATGGCCTAGAAAATGAGATCCTGCAATTCTTCCTTTTGTGTTCATCAACCTGCTATTCACTTTGTAAAAGGCAAGTCTGGACCTAGTAGAGAACAATACACAAGAGGCAGGAAGAAGGCAAGGAAAAAGAGGGTAGATCTAAAAGGAATAAATGGAGAGAGAGGAGGGAGAGGGAGTGAAGCTTATGTTTGTGCAAGACATTTTGACAATGTCTTTATATTCACTATTATAAGAGTCTCACTGTATCTCCAGCTTTATTAAGAGTTGAAAACTAAGTTCAGGTAGGTGAGGTGACATGCCCAAGGCCACACAACATCTGTTAGGCAGTGCTAAGACTCACACCAGGCCTTCTATGCTACTCCATACAATAGGAATCCTTTGGAAGCACGTCTCTTTCTCTATGAACCAGACGTATAAGTCTTCCATGTGAATTGAGAGGTCATATCAGCAAGGTCAGATCCAGGCTGCCTCCCCTGGGTCTCTGCCCAGAGAAGGCACATCTGTTGATGGTCAGCAGAGGATATCATTCAGTGGCAGCTGAGGCCAGCATGTGGATGCCAGATGCCTGTCATCTTCCAGGCCAGATCTCTGTCCCTCTCTCTAATGATGTCAGTGCCTCTAGAAATAACCTGATTAACGGGTGGCTTGTTATAGATTCACCCAACAAATATTTATTGAGTGTTTACTATGTTCTGGGCACTAAGCCAAGCCCTTGGGATGCCGAAAACACAATTCGGGGGACAGGAATTGTAAGAGAGATAAATAATGAATATGTTTATGAATAAATTGAGAAAATATCAGAAGTGATACATGTAATAAACAAAGTTATCTGAAAAAGTAACTTGGAGATTAAGTGGGGCCTTTGGAAATAACCTGTAAACCAAATTCTGAATGATTGAGGAAGTTATCCATACAGAGAGAATCCAGGAAAGCACCCCAAGTGCAGGCAAAGCAGCTGACTTAAACTGCCAGCAGGAAGCTGGGTCAAGGGTTGTGGTCCCATGGAAAGGTGGAAAGTGACATAACGTAGACTTGGAGAGTTTGAGCAACATATATCAGACTCTAGTCACTTCAAAATGACATCAGTGAAATGACATCCCAATGAATTGTGTCAGTTACTAACCTCTTACTTCTAGGACTGGTTCCTAACATCTCACTTCTTCATCAGAAAAGTGAGAATGGTCTTCATTTCTTCTTAGGCCATTGCAATTACTCATGGGAAAACATGCACAGGAAAAAGCTTAGCAAGGCTCCAGCAATGTGATAAGCACCAATGTGCAATAGTTAACTTTATCATTGCAATGTGTGATCAGGCATTTCAAGATGCCTTTACCTGCTTTGACCCTCCACAGAAACAATCCCCAAACTCATGTCTTTTTCTTCACCATCCACAGAAAAAATCCCAAACTCATGCCTTCTAACACAATATTAAATCCTTTGGGAAATAGCATGGGGACACTGGAGTCATGTAAAAATGGGTTCATAAGACATTCAAACTTTCCAAACTAGTTTGTTTGTTGTAGGAGCCCGTTTGTTCATTTCCAGATGCCTAGACTTGAAATAACCACACAGAAACTCTATTATTTGTAGTACTGTTTGGCCAATAGCTTAAGCATATTTCTGGCTAGCTCATATCTTAAATTAACCCATTTCAATTAATCTTCATATAGCCATGTGACTGGCTTACTGGATAAAGTCACACTGCATCTGCTTCTGGCAGAGACTACATGACATTTTTCACTCTGCCTTCTTTCTCCCAGCATTCAGTTTAGTTTTCCCCACCTAGCTCTGTGCTGTGTCTTTGGTCCTACTCAAAATTGTAGAATAGAAGTCCAGGAAAACTGAAACACCATTTCATGAGGATAGAACTGTAATGAGCTTGTCTGTTGTAACACTCCTTGTGTCTCTCAGCACGGGCACCATGTGGACATGGAAAGACACAGTGAGGACATGTAACTCTGGCACACAGGAAACATGAAGATAATCAGAAACATGAAACAACAGAATGCCTGCAGAAGTAATAGGTATGACTGTTGCTATGAAGTACATTGACAGTGGACAGGTTTCTGCCAGTCATACTAAGGGCTTGTGCTTCCCGGCCAGGCTCCTCACCCTAAGAGCAGAGTCAAATCTGTTTGCCACCATATTTCTCAGTAGGGACTGGGAAAGATGCTGAATTATGGATGCAAAGCTGGGTATATAACTCGTGTCTCTTTACCTTCCTCAGTTTTAAAAGATAGGAACCTAAAATAACCACTTACTTATCTGGAGAGCGACATATACAGTTCTGGCCAACAAGAGACAACAGTACCCAGGATAGAAGTTATTATTTCCTTTCTAGAACACAGCTTTATGTGTGTGCGTGTGTGCGTGTGTCGGTCCTTTTGTCATTTCTCACGTGGGCACCAGGTGAAGACAGACACTAAAAAGAAATCCCACACTAGCTCAGAATTGAGTATGATAGAGGACTATTTATTTAGAGGTAGACTCACAGATCACAGTCCTCTGAAAAAACGGGAAACAAGAACCGAATCCAGCAGCCAGAAGGGAGAGTGAGCACTTGCTTTACATCAGCATGGACCATTCTTATGAGCTCAGAACCAGCTCTCCCACCTGCCTCAGGCATTGATAGGCGAGGGTGGGCATTGATCTCTCCCTGCCCCATGACAGATGAGTAGTGGCGATAGCTCTCCCATGCTCACGACTTCGGGGCTGGCTCACCCACATGCACGAGGACTTTTAAGCTACCCTATCTAGTAGCCCTGCCAAGGATAAATATTTGCTGACATTTCCTAGTCACGCTGGACCAATCTTCTAGTTGCTTCCAACCGGAATCATCAGAGGCATCTCCTGAAATCTTGAGATCTAAGCATTAAGCTCAACCTTATGTTGGATACCTTCTTTGTCAAGTTGAGCCTGGGGACTTTAAACTGATGTAGCCTCTATTTTGAGCCTGTGACTGAAGCTACTTTGGCTCCCGATCCTCCTGACTACTCTTCCTCTCACCCTGAAAAATCCTGACTTCTAGAGGGGCAGCCTTAGAAAGGGACTTCCAGGAGAAGGCGATTCACCAGAGTAGATTCCAGGCTGCTATCCTTGCGCCTCTCTACACAGGCACTGCCTTGAGGATAATAGTGTTATCATTCTTTTACCATTCTTTTTAAACTTTTTGTTGATTCTTTGTGAATTTCACATTATATACCCCAATCCCACTAGTCTCCCCATCCGTCCATATCCACCCTTTGCCTTTGTGACCTCCCCCCACCCAAAAGGAAACAATAAATTTAAGATCTCGTTGTCAAAGCTGTTGTGTGTCACAGTATGTCACACAGTAAACCCTTTTGCCCAAACAGCTCTATTTGCAAATGTTCATTGCAATGAGTCACTGAACCATCTCATGGCTTCTGGCTTTTGCTAAACTGATCCTCACTGGGACTCTTCTCAGAGTGTCTCCTCTCAGCTATTCGTTGTTGCCCTGTGGTCATGGAGATCCTGCAGCCTTGGTTCTACAGGACTGACCCCTTCGTGTGTTCCTGTAGTTCATGGATGGGGTAAATGTGGAGGTGTATCAACTGAAAGCACTGGATCTGGGCCTGTGTGGTAGCTGAGTGGGTCAGCCCACCCACTCTCCTGCACCTGCACCACTAAGGTAAGCTCTCCCAGAGGAGGGGTGAGGCCTGTCCTCCTGCCTGTGGCATATGACAGATCTTCAACCTTCACACCTTCAGGGCCAGCTCTCCCACAGTGCCCAGGCAGGGAGTAGGAACAGTTCTCCTCTCAGGACTTTAGGGACAGCTTTCTCCCACACACAGAGGACATCCAGGAGCAAGGTCATCTCTCCCACATCCCCAGTCATTGCTGGTGCTGCAAGTCAGTGACCGGTGGGACCAGCTCTCCTGTGGGTAAAAGTCACAGGGCCAGCTAAGCATGGCACTCAGACATCAACACGGCTTCCAGCAGCAGCGCAGACCGTGCACATCCATTTGGCCTTTGGAGGTAACATGGGCCACCAAACACAGGCATCAAAACAGACCCCAGCTGCCCTAGAGCCACAGACCTCAGAGGTAGCCTAGGCCTGGATATCCCCATAGTTCAGACAGTGGAATACCTTTGGTGGTAACTCAGGCCACAGACATCAACACGGACCCCACCTGTGGTCCTGTCACAAAGTCAGACCTGGCCCTGGGTAGCAACATGACTTGGTGTGGAAGAGTGATGGGTAAGGTGTGATTGACAATGGACACGTGCCGGTGGAGGGGTGGTATTGCAGACATGCTGGAAGGAGCTCAGAGCCTAAAATTTGCCCTTTAATAAAGATGTTTGCTAACCTTAATCTGGACAATAAGCCAAGAGATGAAATAGAAGAATGTTGGGAAAAAGGGGTCGGATGAGTGAAAGTTATACAAGTGGGAACAACAGCTGTCTCTACAAAGATATCAGGAGGAACAGTCATAGAATGAAAGGAGCGGAAAGATGCTTTGTGACTTCAGAATATTCTCAAGCCAGCTGTGGTAGTAGCTTGTGATCCCAGCACTGGTCATGCATTTCAGGCCAGCCTGTGCTACATTCTGAGCTCCGACTCCAAAATGACAAGCAAAAGTGGCATGGCAAAGGAGGTAAGAAGATGAGGAATGGGCAAAGAAGATTTGCATTTTTTTCATGGACTGTTCATTTTACTTTACTCAAAAAAGAGCATGAATGCCACAGGAATGTAAGCAGGAGAGGAAGCCCAGGAATCAGGAACATGAGGAAGACAACATTGATTGTAGCGCCATTGTGTTGCTAAGTATCTTTATTCACTGGTGGAAAGACTACAAGAGCCAGAGGCCCATGATGCTTGTTGCTAGTGTGTCCTGGATATGACAGGGAGAATGAACTCATGAAATCTCAATAGTTTGCATGGCTAAGTAAGATCAGCACAATGACATCACCAACTGGCGTGCCAGTGTGGATGAGGGAAATTCCACAGGATCCCACCCTAGCTGAAGAGCTACAAGGGATCAATGGTTGCTGAGATGGGGAGAATTACTTTTCTCTAAGGACAAGTTTCTACATAAGATGTCCAATCCCAAGTTGTCAGCTTTGGATATATATATGAACAACACCAAATGGATTCAGTAGATTGTATATACATGTGTGCATATGTATACATATATGCATGTATATATAACAATAATAAGGTTGAAGCCATTAATATAGGGGTAACATAGGAGGAGTTTGAAGAAGAGAGGGAGGGATGGGAGTGATGCTTATGTACAGAGTTCTCAAAAAAGTTATCTTTTTAAAAAGCACAATACAAACATCAGGAGGAAGATAGAGGTAAATAGATGTGGTTGGCCCGTGAGCTCAGAGCCTCCCCGAAGTCACACTGTTACTTGTTTTGACTCAATAAGAAATGTTTCCTGGTAAATGGATGGAGCTAGAAAACATTATTTTGAGTGAGGTAACACAGACACAGAAAGACAATATCACATGTACTCACCATAGGTGGTTTTGAAACATAAAGAAAAAAATCCTAAAAACCACAATCCCAGAGAACTTAGACAACAATGAGGACACTAAGAGAGACTTACATAGATCTAATCTGCATGGGAAGTAGAAAAAGGCAAGATCTCCTGAGTAAACTGTGAATATGGGGACCTTAAGGGTTGAAGGGGGAAGGGAAGAGGCAGGGAGGGGAGCAGAGAAGAATGTAGAGCTCAATAAAAATCGATTAAAAACAAGATAAACTTTAAAAAAGATGCACTCAAAAAATAAATAAAAAGAAATGTTTCCTGGTAAATGCCACAAATCTGATGGTCCCTCAGGCACTCAAGTTGCAGACAGAACATTGTCATGAAGGTTCTGTGTTTGGAGATGATGCTGAACGGGCTGCCAGCAGGTTACCTTTGCATGCATAGCCACTGCAAAAACAGTAGCTCCAAAGGCACCATTGGCTTCTTTTTGTGTGCATCGATGTTTTCTAAAGCTTTATTTTTATTTTGTGAATGACTGTTTGCTTGTATGCATATCTGTAAGCCATGTGCATGCTTGGTGTCTGCGAAGACCTGAGGACAGTGTCAGATCCCTGGGAACTGGAGGTCCATGCTGGCTGTGAGCTGTCATGTGGGTGGTGAGAACTGAACCCTGGACCACTGGAAAGCAGTATGCTTTCTTAAATACTGACAAGCTCTCCAGTCACGTGTTTTGTTATTTGTATGTTTGTTACACATGTGTGCTTACTCTTGCTATTAAGATAATAAGTCCTTTGCTAAATTTTTTAAAGCCACGAAGACTGACTGCCCTTATAGAGGACCCTAGTTTGGTTCCTAGAACTTACGTAGTGGCTCACAACCACCATGTACTACAACCAAGCAACTTGTAGAAGAAAACACTTAATTGGGGCTTGCTTACAGTTTCAGAGTGTTAGTCCATAGTCATCATGACTCACTAGAAGCTGACAGGCATTACGCTGGAGCAGCAGATGAAAACCTTATGTCTTGATCAGCAAGTAGCAGGCAGAGAGAAAGAGAGAGACTGGGCTTGGTGTGGGTTTTTTAAACCTCAAAACCACCCCCCAATAACTTACCTCCTCCTACAAGGGCACACCTCCTATCGTTCCAAAAAGTTCATCAATTGGGGATTAAGCATGCAATATATGAGCCCATGGAACGGTTCTTACTCAAGAAGGGACCTGATGACCTCTTCTAACCACTCCTGTGCCTGTTATCACAGACACATTCAGGCAAATTGTCCCTACACATAAAATAAAAATTTAAAAGCCAATATTCAACTCATGGCTTCATGCTGAATATGGTGTTGTCTGACTACTATACCATTAATAAACTTGTGTACGTTCTTTCTGTAAATTCCTAGGATCGACACTAAACAGACAAAAGCTTTAAGATATACATATACTCTCTTTCAGTTCCTTTTTATATAATTCTTTTAAATAATATCTTTATTCTTTGAAATTTTTATACATCATAGTATACATTTGGGGCATGTAAATTTTTAAATATTATATTCATAAATAAGTAAGCTGATAAAAATAAAGGACGAAAAGAATCATTAGTGATACAGACTAAACCACAACAAAGTTTCATTCTATTTGTTGTCTTTCTTACAGTTTTCAGGGCCAAACAATAAAAAATGGTACGGGGACAAGAGAGTTTGCAATGCAAGCATAAGAACCTGAGTTCAAATTCCAGAACCCAATATAAAACCAGGCATGACTGCATATACCTGTAACTCCAGCCCTGATTGGTAGAAAAAGGCAGATCCCATGAACTTGATGGCCTCTCAGCCAAGCCAAAGTGGTGAGCTTCAGACTAACTGGAAGACCATATGTCAAGGGGAAAAGCAGAGAGTGACAAAGCAGGCCACCAAAGCTCTTCTGGCCACCCATATAAGGGCGGGGAGCATCAAGCAGGAGATTCCTGACACTCCCTTTCTTCCTTGTGCTACTATAGCCATGTGCTTCTTTTCAGGTTAAATCTAACTTGCATCCCACATTTTAGTGGCTCTAAAATCAGGATGCATTTTATGACTGATAATAGAACATCAGTTTTGTTTGTATGTTTTACTTATTGTTTTGAAATGAGTCTCATATGTAGCACAGAATAGTCTGGAACTCACTATGTAAACCAGGCTAGCCTCACAGTCACAGCAGGCCTGCCTCAGCTTCCCAACAGATGGCATTACATTTGTGAGCCAGATAGCAGCAGGACTCTATCTCTCTCTTCTACCTTCTTCTTCTTCTTCTTCTTCTTCTTCTTCTTCTTCTTCTTCTTCTTCTTCTTCTTCTTCTTCTTCTTCTTCTTCTTCCTCTCTCTCTATCCCTCTATCCACTCTTCTTCCCCCCTCTCCCCTTCGCTGCTTACAAAAAGCAATAATTTCTTTTATTATCAATAATATCTCTGACCTTTTTTCAAAGAGAAAATACAAAATTAATTTTTTTCTTTGACAATCTATCAAGAGACAGAAACAAAGAGGGACTTCCTTTGTGTGAGTCTAAGTGTTGAGAATGAGATACACAAAGCCCCGGGGTTTATCTGTGTTAAATTAATCACTTTACAGAGAAGGAAATGAGAACACTTGAGTTACACCTTGCCTATTGGGATCTCTTCCTAGCAAACTTAGGAAATGTGATGAACCAGAGAAAATTTGAGAATGGTCAGCAGAATCTGACCTAGAAGAAATAAAACATGTCCTAATTCCTATGAATTATTAAACTTTGTCTCCAAAGTAACTAAGGTACAAAGTCAACAGTAATTAAGCTCTTTTCTCTGAGCCAGTCTTAAAAGTCCAGGCTTTCATAAGAGGCAAGTCCCCAGTCACTGAAAGAACCCTTCAGGGAGAGGAAGCAGAGGGGCCATCTGCCTAGGAGAAGCAGAACAGAGAAGGCTATGAGAGTCTGAGTAATGGCCAGAGACCAAGTCTGTCCTGTTCAGATAAAGGTCAATGCTCAGCTCTACCTTCACCTTCTGCCCTGCAGAAGATTTGAAGAGGAATTTAGCAGGTTCCAGTTAGCCTTTAGTGCACTCTATTATCAGCTACACCCAGCCACAGAAGAATCTGTGGTGCTAGCATCACAAATGCAAGGCCCTGTGGCAGCTGCACCAAGCCAAACACAGAGGTACTGTCTCTTTAAGAGCTGGAAATTATCAATTCCCTTAGCCCTGCCTGGAGACTTTGGGAGAGGTCCATTCAAAGGAAACTAGCCAGGTCCAGTCCAGACTTAAACACTGTATAAAGAACCTGCCTTAATTCTCCATCAATATCGCCAAGCAGCAGATGGAGTCTGAGCACTATATCAAGATTTCAGGCTTCTGACAGAAGTCTAAATTAAAGCAATTTGCCTAAAAACCACTATCTCCCTTAGATGTCATCCCAAAACAAGAGAGAAAAACCTGTATGTGGGCTTATGTGAGTCAGGGTTCTCTAGAGGAACAGAACATATAGAATGAGTATATATGGAATTTATTAAAACGACTTACAGGCTCTGGTCCAGATAATACAGCAATGACTGCCTATGACTGGAAGGTCTAAGAACCCAGTAGCTGTTCAGTCCATGAGGCTGGATTTCTCAGCTGGTCTTTGGTATACATCAGAATTCCAAAGGAGTAGGATCAATGCCAGTGAAGGAACAGGCTTGCTAGCTGAGCGAGAGGCTGCCAGCAGCTGTGGCCCAGATTAAAGGTGGATCTTCTTCCCACATCAAAGATCCAAATTAGAAATGGGGCTTCCTACTTCAAGTGATTTAATTAAGAGGAAAATCCCTCACAGTTGTGTCCAGACATTTGGATTTTAGCTAATTCCAGATGTAATAGGTTAACAACCAAGGATAGCCATCAAAGGAGTTGGTGGGAGTTCCGCTTCCTTTCCCAATAGCTGTAAAATGAAGTCCACTTTTGACTTGGAAGCATTGCTCTCTGTTAAGGCACCACACTAACACATAGTAGGTACTTTCTACATATTTGTCAGACAAATAAAAGAAGAAATACATTTTTAGAAGAGCAGCTACTGTATCTTCTCAGGAGCTTAGTTCATTCCTTTATTAAGAAAACACCTTGGGAAAAGGTATAAGCATTGTCTCCTTTCTATGAGTTAGTCTATCTACACCTTTCAAACATCTGGCCAGGAGTTCTGGTGCATCTGAAGGTTGCTAAAAGGAAAGGAGTAATAATTATCCCCTTAATGAGATAATGTGATTATGTGAATCCACAGTGGGGGGGGGCACAAAGATGGGGGCCACCAAAGTCTAGCAAATCAGAAGTAAAGTTTATTCCAGGAAAAAGAAAAAAATTAAAAAATTAAAAACACCACTGGGCACCAAAGCTTGTCAGCTAGTTGAGACCACAGTCAGAGGTGGACCTGTAAGGCTGTGGCCAAAGACGGTCTTCAAACTCCCCCTTTATAGCAAGAAGCAACAAGCTCTAGGTATGAACAGAGAAATTTTTACAATCTTGCAATGAAACAGATACAAATTTCCCTTCTTTGCAATTTCTAGTAACAGGATTTTTAGTTAAAGTAGTGTTTATATTTTAGGTTTTTGTTTCTCCCTGGCACTCCCTGATGGTGTTTACCGAAGCTCTGCTCTCCCCCTAATGCTGCCAGTTTCACATAGCAGGGACAATGCATAACCAAAAAGTCACAAACATCCCACCCTCTAAAGGTTAACTCAGCTCATATCTGTTGTTGATCATGGTGGCAGGAGTGTTATCTTAGGGCTAATTCTCAATTTGCAGAGGGATGCTTTGGTCTTGTAAACAGAGCAACCAGTTGTAAAATGCAATAACCCACTGCTGATAATTGATCCTTGAGCATCTGAGAAAATAACCCATTGCTAATAGTTAATCCTTAAGTTGCTGAGAAAGCTGCTAAGAGCCTGTTCTCATTCTCCTAGGTTGACAACTTTATTTCTTTTTTTCTATATTCTTATTTCTGAAATCTACAGATGTCTGAACATGCTATGCTGGACACTCTGGGCTCTCTTCCCACTCCTTCCAGCATGTGGTTGCTTGTCCTCCATGCAGATGCTCACACATCTGCACTCAAAGGCACGACTTATCTTTCATCCCTTCCCCTCATCCCAATTGCTACTGGAATGTTCAACTTGACTGTCTTATCATTTTTCTTTCGAACTCTAATAAAATTGCCCCTGTACTTCTTTTAGGGTCTGTTACTTAATTTTTTATTAATGAGACTAAGAATCCAAAAGGGGAAATTCTGGTCCCCCCCCCAAAAAAAACTTGATAGAAAGAGGAGATTGAACACAGACACAGAGGGCGACCATGTAAAGATAATGGGAAAGATGGAGAGACTTGAGGTAACACCAACCCCAACTTTAGTGCTGGATGAACTTCCAGCCCCCTTGAGAACCTCAGTGACTGTCACTGAAGCCATCCTACCTGCAATGCTTTGGTACAACAGCTACCAAAAGTACAGCTTCTGTGGTTGATTCCACTATTTGTAGTCCTTAATTGATAAGGCTTTTGGTGACTTGGAGAAGGGGGCTGCGTAGATTACAGTACTGAAAGACAGGATGGTTGTGAGGGGACAGGACTCACTGGACTTCAGAGTCCCACCCTGTACTCATGCTGCTGGTCCCTGGGAGAGATATTCTCCCTCTTTGTGAGTCCCCTCTTGTTCTGGCTTGATGTTTTAATTTTCAAACAATATATTTTGATCATATTTCTCCTCCCCTAACTCTTTCCAGATCCTTTCCACTTCCCAATTCACCCCATTTTCTTCCCCCCACCATTCTCTCTATAAGACAAAAAGATATTCAAAAAAACCAAAAAAGTCTTAAAAATTACGTTTTGTGTTGGTCAACTGCAGTGACACTCCGACTTTCCCTTTCCTAGCAGGTGACCATGGCAAATAGCTTCTTTACTAAAGGTGTGACTTAGCCTCCACTTCCTTTTCTCAGCCCTAGATTTTGTCTGGTTTGAACCAGTCCAGGTCTGGTGAGGGCTAGCATCGTCTTTGTGAGCTCCTGTGCACGTCAGTTCTATCATATCTCAAGAACTCTTGCCTGGAGTCATCTACCACCTCTGGCTCTTAAAGTCTTTCTGCTTCCTCTTCAGCATAGATCCCCAAGTTTTGAGGGAAGGAGTGTGGGAAAACCTGTATAAAGATGACTATAGCCAAAATTCTCTAGTGATTTCTTCATAAATAGCATTAATTTATGAAAAGGCAGAAGTACTTCTCTCAGCTCACCCAGCTTTCCCTTTCCTTCCTCTGGAGTTTCTACCCATGCCTCATCCTTATATGCTACAACTCCTAGAGACTCCATTCAAGGAGGCCACCCTGTATGCAGTGCTAAGCCCTCCTCCCCAGCCCCTGACAACTACCTATCCAGAGCTTGAGATAGTATTCTGAATTCAGAAATGAATCCCAACCTCAGGGTCTCCCCAAAGATGTCTTCCTGTCGAGGTAGCAATGTTCAGAGACATTTGTTCTCTGATTTTAAACTCAGGTCTCCAATGCCAATGGTTACATCCATTCCCCTGCTAAAGAAGAATGGCCTTTGACTCTGAGTCTAAAACAAACATTTCTCATTGCCCATTTGTGTCTGTTCTTCATCCTTTACCATTCCTTTGCCAGCAGGTTTCTACCTGTAGCTTCTGTCTGCTCTTTCCAAAGTCACCTCAATAAAACCTTCTCTGAACAGAGAGGGAAGGGTAGGCAGGGTGAGGCAGAAGAGGAACTGGATCCAGGGGGCTATTCTAGACTCTATCACGATAGGTTTGTGGAGTATCATTCCAATTCAGGAAAAAGTAGAACTCAAGAATGTGCCACTAATGCTCCCTCTGCCTTCAGTTTGTCTCCAGCTTGGAAATGGGCTCTCTACATAGTGAATACCTTAGTCAAGGTTGACATAAAATTCCTGGTAGAGCCCAGCCCAACATACCCTCTAAGCAATACCTTCCCTGACACAAATTCTCTGCCCACCAACTCTCAACATACACACCCAGTCCCACAGCTATTAACATGAGCCTAACTTGGACACTGTTATGGTTTTCTGTCTCTTTAAGAGACAAGCCACACCCACTCCTTCCCCCATCTGCTGAGGCAGGCTGATCTTCAGCTTCTGGCCTGAGTGTACTCTCTTTTCCATCTTTCTCTCAGAGAGGCAGTTTCGCTTCTGCCTCTCTCCCCATTTCTCTGCTTTTCTCCTCCTCTGTTTCTCTCTCTCTCTCTCTCTCTCTCTCTCTCTCTCTCTCTCTCTCTTTCTCTCTCTCTCCCTTCCTGTTATCCCTCTCGCC
>NW_004949161.1:2122019-2123872 GCF_000317375.1 Microtus ochrogaster
TCTCTCTCTCTCTCTCTCTCTCTCTCTTTCTCTCTCTCTCTCTCCCTTCCTCCCCTTTCCCCTTCCCCCTCCATAACCCCCTGAATAAATATTCAACCTCACTCTGCATGTCATGTGTATCCATGTCTCTGTCTTCTCCCTGCCCGCCATGTGTCTCCCTGCCTGAGACCAACCACTGCTTGGGGACCAGCAGCCATCTCTGCCTGGGATCCTGGGACAGGCTGCTTGCAGGACCTGTTGTCTGCTGCCACATGGCCTGCTACCACCATTTGGGACCTACAGCATTTCAGCTGTCTACTGCCCCCGGGGATCTTGCAGCATTTTTTTAAAAAATATAAAAGATACAGCCATGGGATCTGTGCAGCTCAGTCACACTCACTACCATCTGAGTTCCAACAGCACAGCTCAGCCTCCTCCACATATGCATTCTACCCAGCACCTAGGGACTGCCCTGTCCCTGGAGGGATATAAAAAAAGGGGAATGCTAAGTGACAGAGAAAGCCACCTTTCTCCTGATGATGACACACCTGATGTCGACATTCAACATCTATAAAACCATAGCTCTGAGTGAAACAGTGCTGGCTAGAAGGATACATGGACGATGGACAAAACTTATTTTCCAATATTCCCTTGGGTTTTAAAACTTGTCATAGGGAAAACTTGCTGGAGGGGAGGGGAGGCCCAAAATTGAGAGGCACGCATACACCTCCTGTTGAAGTTTCCATCCTGACAGAACAAAGGGTTCTGGGTTCATGTCAACATCTAGAACAAAACTATCTTGTCATCTTCCAGCAATCTAGTTACAGAGAGGAAACTGGTGAATGAGAGGCAACCCATGCTGGTTAAGATCACAGATTCTCACAGCAGCCGAGAGCACTCAGGAGGATCACTGCAAGGTCAAGGCCAGCCTGAGCTACCAAAGGCCCAGGACTTGAACAGGTTCAGTAGTTAATAACTTAATTGTCTCATCTGAGGATGACTTTCAGAGGGCTTGGGTGAGGAGGTTAGGTGAGTAAGTACCATAAATCACTGGGCTTGCATCTGACCTAAAACACCCTAGCTGTGGGGAAGGGCTGGGTGTCACCAGCACATACAGCTCAACTGCACAGAATAAAGGTAAGGAATGGCATCTGGAGGGGACTTGGGAGTAGGGTAAGAGATCTGGGGCTCTGTGACTTTAAATAGTCGCCGACTCCCTTCAGCAAGAGCGGAAGGATGCATTCACTTATGAAGCCTGTATCCTCTAAAGGTATACAATCTCTAACCCAAAGTGTCCTGTTATTAAGCAGGAAAAGACTGTCTTCCAGGGTAGGTGTTATGGTAAAACGCTGTGGTGTGCAGTTCCCCAAGGGGCACAGCAAGCCACTGCAGGTGACTTAGGGCAGCGGTGGGTGGGAGAGCACAGCAGGCCATGAGGGCAGCTGGTCCACGAGGAGCTGCAGCTGGTGAGAGACAGAGACAGATCGGCATGCCATGCAGAGAAAGTGGGTATTTATTTAATGGGTTATGGAGGAGAAGGGAAAGAGGGAAGAGGAGAAGGGGAAGAGCAGAGAGCAGCACAGAGAGAGAAAGGAAGAGGAGAGTAGCCAGAGCAGTGGGGTTACCTCTTCAGAAGAGTGATAGAAAGTAAAGGAGCTCAGGCTGGAAGCAGAAGGAAGGTCCACTTGCCTTGGTGGATGGAGGGGGGGAGTGGGTGGGGCTTGTCTCTTAAAGGGACAGGACAGACTATTACAGTACTCCTCTTAGGAATTGCCAAAGCAGGGCCGGGCGGTGGTGGCGCACGCCTTTAATCCCAGCACTCGGGAGGCAGAGGCAGGCAGATCTCTGTGAGTTTGAGACCAGCCTGGTCTACA
>NW_004949161.1:2123972-2129610 GCF_000317375.1 Microtus ochrogaster
AAAAAAAAAAAAAAAAAAAGGAATTGCCAAAGCAGGACTTTACTGCTTGCCATGGGAAAGGAGAACAATGACGAAACCCAGGGGAGAACAGTAGGTAGGATGTGAGAATCAAAAGCTAGACTCCATCAGCCCTGGCAAGTCATTTAACCTCTCTATGCCTTCGTTTCCTCGTTGGAGAACAGATATGCTATCATTGCCTATTTAAGCTTTGGTGAGACGAACAGCTAAACAGCATACCTAGGAAATGGCTTGGTCCACTGCAGGGATCCCCCAAGGTTCTTGAGTTCCCAGGGAACATCCTCTGTGATAGTACTGTTCTTGAGAAGCCCAAAGCCCTCCCAAACCTGCTCAGTTACAGCTCAGTTGCATTCCTCCCCATGCGCCCATGGTGTCAGAGGTGTAAAAAAGCGGCCACTCCAAAGAGGGAGTGATGTCATGGAAGGAAGTAATCATAAAGGGTGTGCCCCCCCCTCACTTTCACAGCTTCTCCCCCAGGGATCATCTTTCCCCACCAGCAACAGCAGCAGGCCTGCGCCAGACCACAGAGAATAAAATAAAATGCAACAAAATGGTCCATAATTAGAATGGCAATAAAAGCTGGGGGGCGGAGGAAAGCAGTGAACTCTAGCAGTGCTAACAAACGTTACTGGATAATACCACTGTGTTCTGAACCTGCCTGTGGGAGGTGTCGCTTACACTCATTTGCATATTAATTTGAAAGGAAAATGCTGGGTTCTTTTTGCCTGGATAAATCAATTCCAGTGGAAGTTCTCAGACTGGAAGCTGCTAATTCTTCTTCCCCTTTCTTCCCAGCAGGAAGACACCCATTTGCTGCTAGGAAAATATTTTTTAAGAGCCACCATGGTGTGAAAAAAACTAGGCCAGAAAACTACCAGCAAGTGCATACCTCACAGATGGCAGGAGCCATGCTATGAAGTGTAAGGAGCTGGGGGAACCAGATGGACCCCTAGCTTCTCAGAGCAAGAATGGATGGAACACTCACTTTGAATCCTGGTATTTATTGATTAGTACTACCTGGTAATGGAGGAAGATCTGAAATCTAGGAGCAGACTCAGCCATGGGAGGCAATGCAGTCAGAGGTATGTATGCTACCCTGAAGATCTACAGTTCACAATCTGGAGCATGGATTTACAGGCTGTATGGAGAGAATACAGAATAGGAATGTGACCCGAGGCCAGTCAGTCAGGTTAAGAGACAAACCAAAGAATGTAGTAAAAGTGTACACTGCTACCTAGTCATATTTTTTGAGCATGTACTGTGCTTTGAATGCTGTCAGGTCTGAAGAACAGAGGAGACTGAGAAAAAGTGTTCTACTTCAAGAGCTCCATCTAATCACAGAGACAGGAGTGTAAATAAGGAGCCACCATTCCTCTGCTATGCTGCTCAATCCAGCTCCACCACCCACAAACCCCCACTCCAGGCTCCTATTTCTCCAGCTGCTAATGAGCTCTACTCCTCCTGTCGCCACCCCCATCCAGCTTCCATCATGGTGCAGCCCAGGAGAAAATCTTCACAGCTGGGATTCCCACTTCCTCCTCTGCACCAGTCTTCACTGTTAATCTCAAAGCACGGTTTTCCTCCCCACATCATTCTCAGATGCACATCACGGACTCACCGCTAATACAACCCATAATCTAGAGGGAAAAACTGAGGTTCAGCAAAATTCAGTGACTTCACTAAGACCACACAGCTAGCAGGTGATAGAATTGACTGTTGTTCAAGAGTTTATGCCTTCAGATCCCAGGAAGCCATTCTCCTGACTAGTTGGCATTGCCCATAACTATTCCACGATGAGCTCCAGAAGGCCCTCTCTCAGGCAAGACTCCTGCAGACACACAAAGAATATTTGCTCCTCCCAGACATCAGAATCAAAGCCTATAAGCTTTGGTAGGGTGGAAGCTACCATGGTGGCTGATAGAATAAATGGAGTGGGAAGTTCCACATGCAGAAAGGGTCAGGGGCTCTGTGACTTTATGTGAAGGTAGGCTCTTCTGAGTGGTGATTTGTACTGATGTGACATCACCTAGTCCATATGCCATAAAGTTAGCAAAGGCACCTTTCTTTCCCAGTGGACCAGATTGAAAAGTTTCTGCACCCAAATAAGCCTCTCTGCTGATGCAATAATCTGTATCAGACCAAATTAAACTGAATTAGAAAAAGCCCAGGTTTAATGGATACAAACACTGCCAGATGGCTTTTCAGCCCCTCAGAGAGGAGATGGAAAAGGAAGACCAGAAAACCACGTGCTTGTTCTCTGTGGCTGGGGGGGGGGGGGCAATTTAAATACTCTGTGGGAGTGGTCTTGAGATCTCTGGGGAGGAGTCATTGTTTGGTGGACTTTCTCAGGGGTGGAGTCTGCACTGAGGCAACTCCCATGGGAGAGGGCTTGGCATGGAACTTCCACCCAAACATTCCAGACTCTTTGGGTATATGGATGCCAGGGTTGGACTGAGACTTTAACCCAAGCACAGATAATTAAAGATAGGTCATAGAGGATAGGTCATAGAGGATTCCCTCCCTTCAGAACAGAAGGCAATCCGGGGAGAAGACAATATCTATCCCAGAAATTTGCAGGCAATAGCAGAGCTGGGTACAAATTCAGTGCTCTCAGAGTCCCAACCCCAGGTGTTTGCTTTAAAAGTCAACATTCTCTTGATAGCACAAATGAAAGGTAATTTGGGGTAGGCTTGATTAAAAATAGAAGAGGAAGAGATATTAACAAAAAAGAATTTGCCTTTTTAATAAGTTGCCAGATATGGTGGCTGATGCCTGTAATCTAACACTTGGAGACTGAGAGCAGAGGACTGTTGCAAGTTTGAGGTGGCCTGAGCTATAAAGGCAATTCTAAGCTTGCCTGGGCTGCAGAGTTTAAGGACTTGCTCTTGAAGCTCAGTGCTGACGTCCTGAACCCAATGCTCTGGAGAGAAAAAGGCAATGAACACTGGGTACCATGGACCACGGTCTCCAGAAAAGAAGCAGTACTATGTAGTACCCACAATAATGCCCCCTCTGACTGCACTCCGGGTCCCCAGCAGCTGCCCCGTCTATGCCCTCAGTGTCCTTCCAGTACTTCCAATGTGTCATTAGCAGAGGCAATTGTTCTGTGTCCAAGTACCTCATAATCCAACTGCAACTGTTTCTTGGAGCAAATTTCCTCCTTGCTTTTCATTATATACCTCATCCCTAACATGGAGAACAAAGTATTCTATCCCCCAACAAAGCAAAAATGAGGAATCAGATGATGTAAAGACAGAACACTAGCCAAGTGTGGCGGCTCACACTTTTAATCCCAGCTCTTGGGAGGCAGGGGCAGGGCAGATCTCTGTGAGTTCAACAGCAGCCTGGTTTACATAGTGAGTTCCAAGTCAGCACTACATATTGAAACCTGTCTCCAGATAGATAGATAGATAGATAGATAGATAGATAGATAGATAGATAGATAGATAGATGATAGATACATAGATAGATACATAGATAGATAAATAGATAGATGATAGATAAATAGATAGATAGATGATTGATAGATGATTGATAGATAGATGATAGATAAATACATAGATAGATAGATAGATAGATAGATAGATAGATAGATAGATAGATGATAGATAGATACATAGATAGATAGATACATAGATAGATAGATAGATGATTGATAGATAGATAGATAGATAGATAGATAGATAGATGATAGATAGATGATTGATAGATAAATACATAGATAGATAGATAGATAGATAGATAGATAGATAGATAGATAGATAGATAGATAGATAGATAGATAGATATCAACTTAGGACATTCCTCTCAGCACAGAGAAAAAGTCACACTATCCTATCTAATGCCTTCTATCATCCCTCTAACAAGGGAACTGTATTCATGGTAGGGTTATTTTGTTCAATATATCTAGAACATGTGTGTGTGTGTCCCAGCACAGACTACAGGTCAAGCCATAGAATATTTGATCAACATAAGCTATCTCAAGCACAAGACAAAGTCAAGGTAAAAAGAATTTGGAGGCTACAGAGAAGAGGCCACAAGAAAGAACATGAGCAGATTGTCATGATACAGAAATGCAGAGATCAGTGACCTGAAGATGTCAGATTTCAGAGCAGACAATACTGGAAGTGGCCCTTGGTGGTGCCCTTGTCAGGGACAGGTTGTGAGCAGGCTGACTCCCCACCTGAGAACATGAGGTCCCAGCCAGCAGGTTAAGCAGGACTGAAATCACAGCTGCCTTCATGGCTAGTGTGTAGGGATCAGTGGATACTGATGTCTGTCTCCACCATGGGTCTCCTGTAGCCACCTCTCTCAGCAAGGCCTTGTGTTTACTGGTCGGATGTCACCTCCACTCCTCAGCTGCAGAGGCAGCTGGCACTCCGGGGGAGGGAAGTGATTAAGTTCTGCTTTTTGTTTTTACAATGCAAAATTTGTCAACTTGGCACAGTTGACAGGCTGTCTGTGTCACTACACTGGTTCCTTTAATTGCTCTCACTGCTTGTGAGCGTGTGAGATTTTGTGTGTGTGTGTGTGTGTGTGTGTGTGTGTGTGTGTGTGTGTTTAATCTGCTGGCTTTGACAGGAATGAAAGTGATTCTAGATTATGATCCACACCCTGGAATGGCTGCCCAACATGTCAACCCCTGAGTGACAATGTGGGTGGGGAAGGCCACCCCTCTGAGGATGAGGAAATAGGAATTCTGGTCCACATTCTTCCCCTGGCATAAAATCAGGAGCAAAGTGAATAACAGCAGCAAGCCAGCTGTGGAAAAAGGCTTTGTCCATTAATGTCAAAGTCACTGTGTAAAGGAACAATGTAATGTGACTGCTAGGCCGCTCTCCAGAACAGAGGCAGACAGGACTAAACACTCATTCTTCAAGTGACTGTTCTTGTCTGACTGCCTATCAACTATTAAATGCACGCCAGCCTCGGGAAGGTGGCCTTTTCTATATGGACTACATAGTGTTAATGCCATGTCATTCAGGCCTGGTGAATCCAATGGCAAGAGGCTGTGCCTAAGGGCCTCAGTGAGAAAAGGAGGGAGCTTCACTGTCAGGACCTAGCTATGCACGTGCCCAAGTAGAGAGACTAATGCACGGTGACCTCATGAGAGGACAGACCAGCCATCAGATTTACAGTTGTAGATGAGGTCATAATTGTAATGGTCTGCCTTGTCCCTTTAAGAGACAAACCCCACCCACTCCCTCCCCCATCAACTGAGGCAAACAGATCTTCCTTCACTTCTACCCAAAGAGGCAGCTTCTGCAACAATGGGGCAAGAGGAAAACCAAAGTGGGGAGAGAAATCCCATCTCAGCCCTCCAGCTCCAGGACATTATCAATAAGGTATCACACTGTGCTCACTGCTCAAGGCATCTGAGTTTTCTGTTTTTTAAGAAGAAGCCAACATGAATGACTTTCCTATTGGTGTACATTAACCCCTGAGGAGGAGAGATCTGAGGGACTCTGAGCTCTGTGTTGACCACAGACACTGGGATGTTTGCACTCTTGCACAAAAGATGCTGGAAACATAGAGCTGAGGCGCAGGCAGTGTGAGGATGGAGGACAGTGACATTAGGGAGTAAAATAGGAGCCCAAGCAAGCATTAGAATAAGGCAAGT
>NW_004949161.1:2130795-2132732 GCF_000317375.1 Microtus ochrogaster
ACCCCCATCCACTCCAAGCACCTACTCTTAGCTATTTGATAGTCTAAGATGGACCAGAACCAGCAGTAACAGCAAAACCATATCTTACCAAGCTCCAGTTCCATGGGCTCCTGGTGGTAAGTAAAGCCCAGATTCTGGAGGTGTGTCTCTCGAGTCTTCTCCTGCACCGATCCCCAAGTTTTGTAATATGTCCTGAGAGCATAAAGATATGGTTACTGCTGTGGTTAGATATGATATGGTTACTGCTGTGGTTAGATATGAACTGTCTCCTAAAGGCTCATGTGCTGATGTTATGGGCTCCCAGAAATGTTCAAAGATGGGCCTTTAGGGAAATGATTGGATTATAGGGGTGCTATCCTCATTGAATTGAC
The DNA here is from genome assembly GCF_000317375.1 of Microtus ochrogaster. Lineage (NCBI taxonomy): Eukaryota > Metazoa > Chordata > Mammalia > Rodentia > Cricetidae > Microtus > Microtus ochrogaster. The sequence goes on from NW_004949161.1 coordinate 2,131,167, forward strand.
CCACTGATGAATTCAAAGCTAAGCTGGCTATTAGGAGGTAAAGTTTAGTGGAGGAAGTCACTTGAAGGCTCGCCCCTGAGGTCTTGTCCCCCTTCGCCTGGCCCAATAGTTCCAGCCTCTTAATGGTTAATTCTCACATCTTGATTAACCCATTTTTAATAATGTGTGTAGCACCACGAAGTGGTGTCTTACCGGGAAAGATTCAGCGTGTCTGACCTGCGTCCATCTTGGGCCAGAGCTTCATCACATCTGACCCAGAGAGGAGAGGAATGGCGATTGCCTCACTTCCTGCCAGCATTCTGTTCTGTCTACTCTACCCACCTAAGGGCATGCCTATCAAATGGGACAAGGCAGTTTCTTTATTAACCAATGAAATCAACACAAGCAGAAGACCCTTCCACATCATACCTTCTATAACCATCTGGATCTGTGAAGGGCATGACTAGGGGCAACAGCAGAATATTCAAGAGTAGTTTCAGGGAGGATTAGGTATTGATGGTATACCAAAAGTCAGAGACCTTGAACCGAAGTGTAGCTAGAAGCTTTTCGTGTCTCACCAAGTCCCACCTGCTGGTCCCCGCAACTGCTTATAAAATTCAGAGCCTTAATATTAATTATACTTGTTCAGTATACTTATTAATTATAGTAAGCTCAGGCTTATTACTGGCTACCTCTTACATTTAAGTTAATCTATTTCTAATAATATGTGTATCTCCATGTGGCTTCATGGCATTACCTATTCTCTAGTATATTTTGCTGCTCCAGCAACTCACTAGTATCTCTCTCAAACCTGCCATTCTTCACCTGTATCTCTGTTGAAGGAGAAAGTCACTTGTTGGCTCCCAGTTGCTTAGCACCAAAATCATCACACAGATACTGTATTAATTAAATCACTGCCTGGCCCATTATCTTTAGCTTATTATTGGCTAACACATATCTTAACTTAACCCATCTCCATTAATCTGTGCATTGCCATGAGGCTGTGGCTTACCAGCAGAGTTTGAGCTCATCTGTCTCCGGCGGCTCCATGGCTACTCCCTGACTCTGCCCTTCTTTCTCCCAGCATTCAATTTAATTTCCCCCACCTTCCTCTATTCCCTGTGCAGGCCAAGAGAGTTTATTTATTAACCAATGGTATTTACAGAATACAAAGGGAATCCCACATCATATCTCTGCTTGAATTTCCCACCTAGTTTTATGGCCATGCCATAGGCCAAAGCAGCTTTATTCATGAAATAATAAAAGCAATACATATTTGCAGCATACAAATAAACATCCTACATTACCAGACCAAGAACTCATTGCAATGAACAATTGCAAGTAAAACTGTACAAGTCCCAACGCCACCAAGAGAAACGAGGAAGTGATGGAAAGATGTGAAAACAGAGGAGTGAAGGGCAGTTTTTTTTCTTAGTGTGGCTTTATTTTGTTTTTAATTAATAGTTTTTTATTTTCTTCTTTGGGGATACTATAATGGTGAAAGACAGATCTGGAGGGAATAGACAATGAGTAGGATTAGGGTACATGATGTGAAATTCCAAAAATAAAAAATTATGTTTTAAAAAA
>NW_004949161.1:2137518-2139112 GCF_000317375.1 Microtus ochrogaster
TCAAGCAGTGATTTAATTAATACAATTTCTGTGTGGTTATTTCAGATGTAAGCTAGCTGGGCAGCTGGGACAAACAAATAGTCCCTGCAATAGGAGGAGGTCACATGACAACAGAGGCTGGAATGGGAGTGACACTCACAAGCCAAGGAGAATCAAGGCTTGTGCTGACAACATCAGAGCCTATAAGATGGGGTGGTAGCAGATGCTTCCTAGGGACCTGCTGTGCTTTGACCACCTGTGCCCAAATGCATTGAAATTTAGTTCCCTAGGTATCAGCATTGTGACCCTGGCTAGGAGATTAGCACTACTCTAGAAAGGACCTTTGGGAGTGAATTCATTCTCTCTTCTGTTCCTGCACCAGGCAAGGACTGTAAGGGATAAAGTTATGTTTAAGTTTTAATTACTGAGCTTAAAAGAGCTGTAAAACAAACAAACAAAAAGCCTCTAACCTATAAGCCCCACTTGTCCAAGGACAGGTAACTTCCTGGAATGATGGGGGCTGTTGCTCATAGAAGAACAAACCGCATGAGCCACATGCTTTCACTGCTATAAAGGTTGGTTGCCCCAACTGCACAGGATGTGTTTGATCACACATAGGTGGGAAGTACATAGACAGGAAGTACACCAGGATGTAAAATTGCCCCCAATTGGACAAAAGCAGGAAGTGTGTTTTGCCTTGTGGGTTTTGCCTTTATAACCCTCTGACTAACAAAATTTGGTACCATTCTGTGAAAATTCAAGGTATGGACATGGTCTATCTTCTTGACAAGTATTTAATAAAGCTTGTTTCAAATTTGGCTCAGAAATTGTGATAGTAGTCTTTTTCTAGCCTGGTGGGATTAACAGGACCCAGAGTCTAATCAATTAAGTTTTCCACCATACATATTACAAGCATAGAAAAGGTCCTCACCAGATGCTGCCACCCTGATCTGGGTTTCCAGACTCCAGGACCGTGAGAAATGAATGTCTGTCCTATGTGGACTGTCCAGGCTGTGGCGTTCTATGCCAGTACCATGAAAAGACCAAGATGGGCCTCTGAAATAGTGCAGCCTTGAGGACACCTAGATTTTAGACTGCCAGCTGCCAAAACTAACAGAATTCGTTGCTGTGATTCAAGACAGAACTCTTGGTGGCCATCTGGCACGACAGCCTCTGGGAGTTAACAGTTGACAAAGAAGAGAGTCAGGCCACCCTGGGCATGGGGTAACGTACTAATGGAACAAAGCTGCTAAGTTTTGGCTGGAGTTTGACCCAAAATGTGCTAATACATGTGCATTGTCACATCGCTGGGCCTCCCACAGTACTCATGGTTTAGATTTCCTACCTTACAGCACCATCAAGGTGTGACAAGACTGTTTCCCCACTTTACACAGGGACACAGAAGCTCGGAGCAAGGCCAGCTCTGCCTCAACAGCAGGAAATCTGAGGTCGGGAACATCCACAATCTACAGAATGAAGTCACACAGCTCCTGAGAGGCAGCACCCTGGACGGTGCCTCCCTGGCCTCTGAAGTAGATCAGAGACTGATCAGCAGTCTTCAGAGCTCAGTGTTTCCACAGCCAGAGGGAAACATGAAGACCCCACACTCGAGGAA
>NW_004949161.1:2140064-2147207 GCF_000317375.1 Microtus ochrogaster
ACAGGCTGGGTGATCTGTGCTGGGTACACAGAGGACAGGCGGGTGATCTGTGCTCGGTACACAGAGGACAGGCGGGTGATCTGTGCTCGGTACAAGAGGGCAGGCGGGTGATCTGTGCTGGGTACACAGAAGACAGGCGGGTGATCTGTGCTTGGTACACAGAGGACAGGCAGGGTGATCTGTGCTGGGTACACAGAGGACAGGCGGGTTGAGAAGACTGACGCACATTGAGAGCCACAGTTCTGGAATCTGGGAAGTCCACGATGAAGATGACATTGGGTTCAGTGTCTGAGCGCTGCCGTCTCTTCCTAAGAAGGCACCTTAACTGCTGGACCCTGTGACCTGTTAGAATGCTTCTTGGAGTCTGTTAGAGGGACTGAAGGGATGGCTCAGCAGTTAAGGGCATTGGCTGCTCTTTCAGAAGACCCACATGTGGTTCCCAGAAATCACACGGAGGCACACAACTTTCTACACCTCTACCTCTTGTGGCCTCTGCAGCCACCAGGCATGCATGTAGTGCAGACATACAATACAAGCAAAACGCTCTGTATAAAATAAATTTAAATTTAAAAAAAATGAAAGACACATAATTGTGCATTAGGGAAGGGATGGGAGAGCGGAGGGCCTACCTAGCTCCCTTGAGACCCATCACAAGCTTGCTGACCTTATAACATAATCTCCTCCAAATTATTATATTGTCAATTAAGTTTCAACACGAATATGGGGGACACGTTCAGATCTCAGTAGGAGGGAATACACTGACTAGTTGCTTCTCCCTGGAACACGAGTCTCCCCCACATCTCTAGCAAGGAAACACAGGCTAGTGTACAGGAGCCCCTGCTCACAGCCAGCCTGCGGAGAAGCAAGAAACCACAGCATTATCCCGGGAGAAACTCCTTTCCTACAGTGCCACCTTCAGGTCATATTTAGCATTGCATCCACTGGTGAAGAAATATTTACTGCCCTGAGCAGGGAAAGGATGAATGAGTTCACACCCCTACCCTGATCAGAGAAAACAGAAGACTCCCAGCATGATAGTCACAGCCATCCATTGCTCAGGTCCTATGTCCTCAGTAGGCCATTCCATAAACACTGTAGAAGCTCCCAATGGGACAAGTCACTTGGAACTGCTTCTCACTCATCTGTGCATAGAATTGTGTTCTCTCCTCATCTGAAGGCACAGTATTGACTCCTGATCTGTTTTGTCTCTGTGCTTAGACCATGGCATGTGTTTATTTAACTAATCATGGACAGTGACCCAGCAGAGGAAGCACAAATATAATCATTTCACAGGCGTGGAGGCTGAGATTCCCAGGGCTGAGGCAATCCATGACCTCTGCCCTTTCCCTTTTAGAGACGTCATTCTGTGGCTAAACTCAGCATCCACAAGGTTCTTGCCAAGGTGACAGTCAGGGAGGGCCATTCCATGTATGTCTGCCTACAAAATGCTGCCCGTGACCACTTTGTGCCAGTCTTTTGGTTTCCATGTACATCCACGATTCCAACTGCAATCTGCACACTTCTAGCTCCAGGGCAATGTGGCTCCAAGTAGGCATCTGGGAAACATCCTCTCTGAAGCCCCATTTGTATTTTAGAGTGTTTTAGGAAGGGGTTAAAAGACAAAATTTGAATCATTTACATTCTAAGATTTCCCAAAAAGACATCCCTACAGAGTTACATATCAAATAAAAAACTCAAAGTGAGCAAAGATGTGTGCTGCCTGCATTCTGACTGCACTGTTCCCTTCTGTAAGGATGCCTGGGCATCTTTAGCTTGTTGGTTTGCTCTTCCTGGGTTCTGGAGGACACGGTGTTTCATTGAAAGCTGATAAGCATTTTCATATCCTCCAGAGTCCATTTGGACCCCATCACCATTTTCACAGCCTCTGTGGGGTAGGATATAGGGAAGAGGGGACCAGAGAGGACAGGGAGGGCAAAGGGGAAGCAGGCAGATCAGGAGTCTGAGAAGTGAGGACAGAAGTGAGACAAGGTAGGTGCCATGCCAAGGCCTGTCCCCTGAGACCTGGCCATGTACTTTCCTCTAGGCTCTGTTCTGAGCCTAGAGGCCACTTGGTCGTTCCTGCCGCTTAGCAGCTCCGACCCATCTCCATATCTCTCGCTTGCCCAGCCTTTCTTCATCTGGTCAGTCTGACTTTTCTGGGCATAGCAGGACAGAGACTTTGTTGGAACTCAATCAGGGGGTGGCACGGTCTCAGGGCTTTGAAAGTGACATGGATGAAATCACCTGAAGAGTCAACCTTCTTTAGTCCCTGGGAAGCAATCTTTTTCTAAAAATAATGGTTTACAGGGTCCAAGCATTGGCTCATGGGAAGATGGCTGGGAACATCCTGAAAACTTCCTCACCATGGGACCCATCTCACGCTCTTCCACCTGACTGTCTTCCCCTACAACCCTCCCTACAACCGCACACCCTTGAGAGTGCATCTTTCCACCCTAGGGAAGAGAACCTACAGGATAGCACAATGAGACCCACACACCAAATTCCATCTTGATCTGGCTGCCAAGGCTACCAAACTCCACACCATGCCTCATCTTCTTTGTCTGAAAAAGGGACATGCCAATGTCTTTCTCCCTGGTGTATGGCAGAAACTCCTTAATTCTCACCCTAGAAACATGACCTAGGGTGGGTGTGGACTGGGGCTAAACTGATGCCTTGGTATATCATTCTCTCAAATTCTTCTGGACTTCAACCCTGGCCCTGCCATGCCCAATCTGCAAGACTGACTTTCCATTCTGTCAAAAAAAGAACTCAGGCTACAAACTGGGCACTTAGCTCCCCAGCCAGCTCTGAATCCTCCTGTCCCTGGAGGAGCTGTCAGGAAATGCTCTCCATTACTAACAAAGTTCCAAAGGGGCAGAACCCAGGGACACTCGCTTGGCATAGCACTTGTCTTGAAAACACAAAGACCCAGGTCCAAACCCTGAAATCTATTTAAAAAAATAAGACTCAGTCATAGCTGCCATGCTGTCAATGCCAGTGCTGGTCGGCAGAGACAGTGGACCCCTTCGGCTCCGTGACTGGCAGCATAGCCTACTCAGTGAGCAAAAGTGGATGCCACCTGAGGATGACACCCAACATTGTCCTCTGGCCATCACATGGAGGTGCCAGCTCACCCAGGTGTCCCAGACCCCAATTAGCTCCACCTTCTGCGTGGCTTATGATGTCCCTGGATCACTTGCAAGTCAGATGCATTCATGGTGAAGCACAGAGCTCCCAGGATGCCATGCACATGAAATGTAGGTGCAGGTGCTCATGACACATGTGGCAATAGGGGGCCTCAGTGCACAGATCTTTGCCACAGTAGGGACTGAGCAACCATCCTGTGACTCCAGGCCTGAATTTCAAAGCTTATGACACAAATACATAAATATTTTTGTGCCGGAGAGATTGCCCACACCATGGAAAGTTCATGCAACCTCTTCAGGTTTCTGTGTGTGTGCGTGTGTGTGCCACAGGTTGTAGCCCTCAATCATTGTGCACTTTTTTTTAAGACAGGCTCTCTCACTAAACTTAGAATCAATTAAGCTGGGCTGACTGGCCAGCAAGACTCCAGGATCCTCCTGTCTCTGCCTCCTAGTACTGGGACTGCAGGTCCATGCCCACCATGCCTGGATTTTAAATAGGTTCTGGGACTCTATTTCATGGACCTATCTACACAGCCCAAATTCCTTTATTTGATGAGTAAGTATTTATTGGGAAGAACAATGGACTGAAGGATTGGCCCAAAGTCCAGTTTGGGGAGAGAAGGCAGAACACGAGTGTTAAGCCGCAGGCATGCTCAGTAAGTAGGTGAGCAAGTCAGTGGGGGAAAAAACGGAGACATCTGGGTTCCAGAGCAGGACTGAGCCTGGATGTCTGCCTGAGAAAGTGGAAGCGGGAAAAACTGGAAGGAAGGAATCTTGAGAGTACATCAGGACACACATTCTGGACAGATGGACAATCACGAGCAGAAAAGAACAGCCAAGAAGATATCGCAGCAGGATCTTGAAGCTGCTTGAGGAGAGAGGGTTCCCAAAACCTTGCATGCTGTCGGTTAACAGCAGCAGGGTGGCTGGAACAGAAGCAGTCAGTGTTGCCTGCTGGGAAGAACAGGTGGGAGGACCCAAGGACACTGGTATACAGGGTCCACTGTGGTGGAAGGTGGGTGACGTCCGACAGGCTAACTGGCAGGATTTGTGTGATGTGTGCATATGACAAGAAAGGAAGCTGAGTTGTGGGATGTAATTAAAATCTCAGAACCAGCAAGTGACAGGATCAGAGAGAAAGCCGGAAGTGTCCCACGAGAAAGCAGGCGTCTTCCCTCTGTGTGTCTGTTCTATAGGGCTGGTGGCTGCAGTCTGTGTGGCAGAATCAAGGCTGAGAGACCCATTGCCACAAATCTCTGCCTTTCCACAGCTGATCTAGACATCGGGAAACTTCCTTGTGAGGCCGACTGTTCCTGGATAGCTTAGAACAGCCCGCCAGATCATGTTACTCAAAACGCCTGTGAATGCTACCATTCCGAGAACTATTGTGGGATATTTGTTCCCTCTGTCCCCTGAAACTGGCAATAAACTGAACCTTTTTCAGATGATGGAGTCCACACTCAGCTGCCCAGAATAAAACAGTCTTTTGGCAAACTCAGAGAGGAACACAGGGAAAAGGGGGAGGGGCTTAGGACTTTAGCTGGCCCTTTTGGATCTTGGAAAAACAGAGAGGAGGGTCATCTGGGCTTTTCTCCATCGTTTTGTAGATCTACCAGGTTCTTGCCCTACTATCTGACTCCCTAGTTTTTGTTAATAATAGAATAAATTAGGTAAACATTACAAAGAACAGTACAGCAGGACTGGTGGTCCTTCCAGAGTCCATCCAGAGAAAGGTTGCACCGCCATCTATGAGAAGCCCTGCCAAGATGCCCTAAGTCTAGCCTGTGTCATGCAGGCTCCATCAACAGCTCATCTTATAAAAGAAGAAACAGAGATAGACCACGTTTCCATGACTCCTCTCTTTGCTGTGTGGCTTTGGACAAAGCACTTACCCTCTCTGATCTTACAAAGTTATTCCACTGCCACTGTGCTCCTGTCACCAACTCTGAAAAGTAGAGGTCCTGGAACCTACAAATACTCACAAGCAGCCCAATATTTTGTTTTTTTTTTAATTATCATTACCTTTATCCTCACTGTGTATGCTATTTTGACATCTGTTCAAGGAGCTGTGAGATCTCATCACACATTGTTTTTAAATGTGTAAAGAAAGGAATGTAGAAGGAATGAACAAATGAATGAACGAACATGTCAATCACCCAGGGAAAGGGCTGGCTGGAATGCAGAAGAAGGCAAAGGGTATGAACAATAGGTTTGGGAACAGAGGGAGCTGGTGGGTACAATAAAAAAGATGTTCAGTCATCATAGCCATAAAACCGCCACTCAGCTGGCATTTCCCTCTTCTTCCAGGGCAAGAATCAGAGAACTGTTTCTATGCCACTGCCTGGTGATGCCGGTGGAAATGTCAATGGATCATAATTGGTCCATAAATGGACCCCACAGCACAAGTTATCCATCTCAAACTCCAGGGATGCTTTATAATCTTTTTAATTTGTGGCTCATTTAAGAACTTATCACAGATAACAAACCTAATAAACCACAGATTAAAAGGACTCCAGACAGAAGTCATGCAGTCTCCCATGTGACGGGTGGCAGCCGCTGGACCTTTGAGACAATCCTAGCAACTGTCACCAGGGAGACAGCTGCAGGAAGGTCCAGAGTCACCGTGGTGACAGTTGAACACAAACAGCCTTTTCCGACTCAGCTGGGCTGGAGGAGAAGAACATCCCGGGTCAAGTACCAGCTCTGCTGCTCACTGGCTCTGTGAGCACTGCATTTTGTCTCAGCTTACATGAGACACAGCTGGGCAGTCACTGCCTTGAGGGCCATTCCATAGATGACAAAGGCTCATGGAGATTCTACCTCCTGCTTTCTCCAGAGAACCTGGGATTCAAACTTAGGGGCACCAGGTTCCACAAGCTTACTCCACAGAGCTGAGAGCTGACATTCTGATGTATCCAGATGAGCAAGCAGGCAGTGCACACACTCACTCTAATGCACCACAGTGGCTGCCCGCCTGACTGCAGTCCCTCAGTCTCATCAGCTTGCATCTAGAAATCAGATAGAGAGAACTCTGTGGTCACACTCTAGTCAGAGAGTCTCTCTGTGACTTCCCCACAGCTAATTAGAATTATATGTCTACTTCATGCGAACATGAAACTCCAGCCAGGCAGTCAGGAGGCCTGGCCTCAGCACTCCACACTCATGTTTAGCAAATAGATCACCAGGTTCTTTATACAGCGTCTACTCACAGCCCTGGAAAAGACTGGAGGATTTTGAACATATTCCACCAGCATAGCCGTGTAAAGCAAGGAACTGATAAATATCAGAGAACGAAGGAGTCAACATGCCAACACTCGGCTTACAGAGCCCAGGGGTTAACTTAGGTGTCTTCTTCTGCCTACACCCTGGACATTCCTGGTCTCCTCATATACGTTCTGTCACTCTCCACTTTGTTTTTGAGACAGAACTTCTCATTGAACCTGGACCTATCCATTTGGTCAAGAGTACCTGGCCAGAAACCCCTAGGAATCCTCCTGTCCCTGTCAGCCCAGTCCTGGGGTTACAGGCACATGTAGACACAGCCACCCTACTATGAACATATGTTGAGAGATATCTGTGAGAGTTTTCAATAATCTGTGGAAATGTATAACAGCCCATTTGGAAAGACCTGTGTGTAGTGCCTGTGAGAATACCATGGGAGCACTGTCAGGATACCTGCAGGGGGTCTGTAGAAACCCTATGGGGAAGCCTGCTCAATAGCTCTGAGAATAGTTATTGGGAGCAGAGCTGAGGAAGTGACCCAGAGTGTAAAGTGTTTGTTAAATCACAAGCATGAGTTCGGATTTCCACCACCCATGTAGAGAGCCAGGCATGGTGGTACAAAACCCATGATCCTATACTGAGGAGGAAAGGCAGAAAGATTGCTGGGGCTTGCTGGCCACCTAATCTGGTCAAACTGGTGACCTCCAGGTTCAATGATAGATCCTGTCTCAAAATCTAAGATGGGGAGTAATTGAGGAAGACACTTAACATTAAA
>NW_004949161.1:2155477-2160516 GCF_000317375.1 Microtus ochrogaster
AATAGAAATGGGTTAGATCAATGTGTAAGAGCTAGCCAATAAGAGGCTGGAACTAATGGGTCAAGCAGTGTTTAAAAGAATACAGTTTCTGTGTAATTATTTCGGGTATAAAGCTAGCCGTGCAGGCGGCCGGGTGCTGGGGACGCAGCTCTGCCGCTCTTAATTCAACAGTAAAAGAATGAAATTGTGCCACTGCAGGGAAACGGAGATACCTGGAGATCACCGTGGTAAACAAAATGAGCCAGACTCAGAAAAATAGGGCGTGTCTCCTCTCATCCAATCAGAAGTTAGCTGGTGGGCTCTGACCAGGTCTTACTGATATGGGGAAAAATGTGGTAACCATTGTTAACGGCCCCCAGATAGTTTCCGAATGCAGCAATCTTCCACAGCTGCAGCTGACAAATCCACTCAGATCAGGTACTCCCAGTCCAAAGGTGCGCCACTTCTGAGGCTGTTACTATGCAACTTGCTGACCTCCAGACCGCCCCCTTGCCCAATCCCAAAATACTTTGTTCTCCTGACACCCGGGGTCTCTCCAACTCAACTGCTGTGCCTGACAGGCAAGAGACCCTGGTTCAAACTCACAATTAAAAAGGCTCTTTGCTTTTGCCTTGGATCTGGTTTCTTGGTCTTTGGAAGTCCTAACTCAGGGTACAACAATATATACCAATTAAAAATAAACCTTGGCTTATAAAAATGTATTGTAATCTTTAAAATCTCTAAGAATAAATTCTAAATATTCTTATCATAAAAATGCTATGTGTGTGAGCTGTTTCTATTAAGAGCAATTCAGCCATTCCATGCCATATATATTCCAAAGCATTCTGTCGTATACCATAAATATATATGATTTTGATCTTTTAATTAAATAAATGCTTTAATTCATTTAGATACAATAGAACAGCCTCCTGGGGATGGCAAGAGAGAAAGAAAAGGCCCTGGCCTTTGCATGTTCCTGTGCCTGGCTGAACCCAGCCTGCACCCTCCACCTAAGCACTTCCCTCTGTGAGCTAGTAAGCCCCCTTTGTTTAGCCTCCAGAGAGGGAGTTGGATCATTTGCAGAGCTCAAGCTGAGGCACCCTGCCTCTCAAACACACACACAGCCCAAGCAGATTGGCCACATCTTACTACCAGATCCATGCACCTCCCTTTCCCTGATGTCCAGTAGGTGAGAGGGCACTTGTCCACAACACTGCCCACAGCACTGTGCTGCCTGGGGTGAACTCTAAGCATCACGTCCTGCCCTTCACCTTTCCCTGCCACTGTGAAGTGCTTCTGTGCTCTGCAGTGTTACCACTCAGCAGGCCTGAGGGCCAAAGCCCGGTGAACCTCCCTTGACTAGCAAACAGCAAAATGCAACTTGAGCTATCTCTTGTAAATGCCCAGGATACAAAAAGACAAAATCAAAGGAAGCAACCAACACACTCAATCATAACTAAGGGCTCCCCCAAGGAACAACAAAAGGTGCTGGCCGTGCATCTGAGATTAGATCCCCAAACCGTGTTAAAAACTGGAGGTGTGTGTCTGCAATCCCCACATTGAGGAGGTAGAGACAAGAGGATGCCTGACACTTGCTGGTTGCCAATCTAGACAAATCAATGAGCTCCTGTCTGAAAGTCACCAGACCTGGACCTCTGGCCTCCACATGCACATACACATGTACACACATATACATACACATGCATATATATGTGCATGCACACACATACATGCACATATACGTGCACATATATACATGTGAACACACATACACATGTACATACATATACATGTCACACATGAGTACACACAAAACAAGGGCCTTGTCTTTCTCTTTTGGCTTTGTTTCTTTGGTTTGTTTTTTGATTTTCAGGTTTTGAGAAAGACTTTCTATGTAGCCTTTCCTGCCTTGGAATTCACTAAGTAGACAAGGCAAAGCTCAAACTCACAGAGGTCTACCTGCCTCTGCCTTCCAAGTGCTGAAATTAAAGGTGTGCTCCACAAAATCTGACATGAAAAGGGTGTTTTATTAGCTTGTCCATGAGCCATGCTCACTCATAAGAAAGTCAAAATGAAAGGAACAAAGCCAACAGCAACAATGACCACTTATCTCTCCTCCACCATTAAATGAGAGGGTTGCAGCTGATGGACTCTGAGGATGACAACCAAGTGCCAGGGTTTAAGGCAGCACTTTCAACTGGTCAGCTGTGCAGCTTCGCTTCTTCTACTCTGTCTCTCCGGCATGTCTCCTCAGCTGTAAAAGTAGTCTCGATCACACCTAAGTGTTAGTTCTATAAAGTAAATTAAAGAGAACAGTGAGTGCTCAGACCCTAGCATGAGCCTGGGCCCAAAGAACATTCTCCTTGCCTCTCTGTCTTTATCTCTCAACTACTCATAAACTGGAAGCCCTCCTTTCACCTCTGACTACCTCTGGCTGGCAAGATGGCCTCCTTAGTAGGGACTTTCCTCTGTGGGACTCTGCCCTCGTGTTGTACTGTGTTGTGTTGTATTGTACTGTTGTATTGTATTGCACTGTACTGTATTATGTTGTATTGTGTTTTATTGTACTATATTGTGTCGTATTGTATTGTACTGTACTCTATTGTACTAAACTGTATTATATTGTATTGTGTTGTATTGTACTGTTGTGTTGTATTTTATTGTACTATACTGTATTGTGTTTCATTGTATTGACTATCCTATATTGTATTGTGTTGTGTTGTGTCATACTGTATTGTGTCATGTTGTATTGTCCTGTATTGTGTTTTATTGTACTGTATTATGTTGTGTTGTATTGTATTGCACAATATTGCACTGTACTCTATTGTATTGTACTAAACTGTATTGTATTGTGTTGTATTATACTATTGTGTTGTATTATATTTTATTGTACTATACTGTATTGTATTGTACTGTATTGTGTCATGTTGTATTGTACTGTATTGTGTTGCATTGTATTGAACTATCCTGTATTGTGTTGTGTTGTGTCATACTGTATTGTGTTATGTTGTATTGTATTGTATTATACTCTATTGTGTTGTTTTGTACTGTCCTGTGCTGTGTTGTATTGAGAAGGAGAAACTACTGGACTATTGACTGAGAGTAAATTTAGAGACTGTTAAAATAAGCCTATGTTTCAATTCTGGGAATTGTTTTGTTCTGGATCAGTGTTTACTAGGCACTACATTGCTGTCATGGAAACAGACTCATTCCATTTGTTTGGATTTTTTGGTGTGTGTGTACATGCATGTGCACATCTTCTGCAAGTATAGGGGCACGCCGTATGTGGGTGCACATAGATGTGCATGTGGAAGCCCAAGGCTGATGGATTGTCCTCAGTGGCTCTCCCACCTTGTTAACTGAAGGGAATCACACCACGTGTTCAGTCTTGCTTGTCTTGTCTCCTCCCCCCAAGGCTGGCATCACGAATGGACAACCCCACTCATGCAGCATTTACATGAGTTCAGGGGATCAGGACACTGATCCTTACAATGGGGTAGCAAATGCTCTAACCACTGAGCCACTCTCCCCATCCACTTAGCTCTTTTTTTAAAAAAACAGAATTTTTTTTCCAAAAAGTTTTATTGGAAGTCTCACATATTTGAAAAAGCCCACTTCACTTGAATGGAGCTTGTCCACCTTTATTAGTCTTCAAAGAACACCATCTGCTTCCAAGGTAAACCAGCATTCTGAACTTGCTTCTCTAGGTCTTTGTTCCCAGTTCTTGTAAGCATTCCCATCAGAATTTGAGGCAACTTTAAGGAAGCTGTTCCTTTATAAAATGCAGACACCACCAAATCTGAATCTACACACTCCTTGACATATTTGGTTCATTTCCACCTTTTCTAAAGTTTTAAATACCAAAAACTAAGTTGGTATAACTTTGTACAAAGTCAAAAACTATAAGATGCACTTCCTGTTTCTTAGCTGAAGCATTTAAATGATTGGCTGCTTAGATTCAGGTTAAACAGAACACTACAAAATTTCTATTAGTACAAATTCATGGATTGTTCTGCGTACACATGCACTGACCAGTGGCTTCAAAGACATGCTTTAATTATGAAATAGCAGAAAAGGAAAGACTTCTTCAGACACGTTACAAACTCTTCTATCACAAATACAGTTTGATTTGTGTATTGTAGGGTGTCTATAATTTTGTATTGCATACAGACTTCCTTAAGACTTGTCTTTTACAGTGCATGTGAGTGCTTGTGTATGTGGCTGCAGTACTGACGGGCCAGAAAAGGGCATCTGATCTGGGGGAGTGGGCAGGTGTTGAAGTGGTGAGCCGCCACGTGGGTGCTGGGAACCAAACGTAGATCCTCTGCAAAGGCAGCAAGTGTGCCTAATGCTCGCCCTTCTCCATCTTGCCTGGGTTGTTTATTATTCATTTATTTACTTTTATGTGGCAGTTAAGTAGTTCTCTAAAATCATGGTTGCAAAAAAAAAAAATGGTATCGTTTCCTTGAAACCAGAAGTGTTGAATTTGGAGGCAGCTTCCGGGTTTTAGTGGTGGCAATAACTCACTGAGCTCTGTAATAGGCAATAGCCTGGAGACACAGCCTGTGGGCATTCCCAACACTTACCTATACAGTTCAGAATAAGACAATGGAAGTGTACATCACACTATACTTCTGTGGCTTAATTAGATTAAGATGGATAAATTTAACTTTCATGTGAGCAAATTGTCCATTTGTCTGATTACAGTTCATTAGCACATGGCTTCTACATATCCTTTACTTGAGCCGTGTGAAATATTAACCTAAAGTCAAGATGAGGAGAGAGAAGTGAAATGCCAATCAGGTTTCTGAGTTTTTCAAAATATAAAAGAGCACTAGCCCATCTGCATGAATGTTCTCCTGACTTAAGGAAAGCACCAGGATCCATTCAGAGAGCTAGTCACATGACTCAGCAGGCCACCAGCACGAGCAGACATTCCATAAACCACTTCTGACTCACTGACCTCTCCACTCTGCTCTCGCCCCTCCCTTAGATCAGAAGATGGTGGCTCCATTGTCAGAAAATCCCTGCTTCATCAGACTTCCAAAGGTGACCCAAGA
>NW_004949161.1:2160750-2163994 GCF_000317375.1 Microtus ochrogaster
CCCCTGTATCCCTTTGGTCTGAGCCTGAGTTTCTCCACATGCCCCACATGGGTTTTGGAACGTCGTCCATGCAAGGCAAGGAACACAAATCTGTGAGGGACAACACAGAGCTGACCCTTGCCACCGCACCCTGGCTCAGTCTCTAAGCCTCTGCAAATCCTATGAGCACTCCTAAGCCTGAGTGTATAAACGCATTTTACTGGGCCTGGCCATCCCTCCCCCACCTTCTGCTTGTCTGTTCCACCTGGCCATTTCTCGGCACCACACCTCTGCGTGGCATCCTGTATCTATCCTCCAATCCTGGCTGCCTCCCACAGCTCTCTGCTCCAACACCTGAATGCCATCCCATCTCCTGGGGTGGGACTTATTTCCCTTATCAGCCAACCCTCCTCCTTTATTACACACAATCCTTTGAACAGAATTCCTGCCAAGATAGAGCAGTGACTGTCAGCTCCAAGCTGGGGTTTATTGGACAAAGACGCTTTGGGACTGTCTCAGAGACAGGTAAAGGGTGACCAAGCAAGAAAGAAGAAGAAAGAAGTTCAAACGAAAGAGAAACAGGTGGCTAAAGAGTTTAGTATGTGACTGGAGGTCAGGGAGAGAGTAGAAGGGAGCCAACAGCACCCCTGGCGGGGGGAGGTGTGCAGGAGGCAGTTAGAACACAGGCCTGAGGTCTATGAAGAAAAACACCAGCCTGGCAGTGTGTTAGTGACCCAGCACCACCCTTCCTGAAGATCTACAAAGGCACATGGGCCCTGGAAATTTCTTTCATTCTGGAGACTGGAAGCTGAATTGAGGAAGTCCAGAGGGCATTTGCAAAGGCCTCTCAAGTCCAGGGAGGCTCAGGGCTCACTTGGCCACGTAGGGCCCATAGGTGGCACCATAGCCTCTCAGGGACTATCTGAGGTCAGCAGGAAGGGGACACAAGTCAGAAAAGAAGACAAAGGTAGACGCTGGCTCCAGACCTCTCCCTACCAACTCTGCATCGTTTCTCTCTGTTTCTGTAGCCCTTGAGCAGTGACTGCTGACTGGGAAAGCCATCGCCTCCAAGACCCTCTCTGGAAAACTGAAGCTCTGTCTGGTGACAACTGTGACCTGTGGACACAGGACGTCAGCTCTTCTGCTGGAAGCCACTCCTGGTCTTGTATGTGTACGAGGTCCATGGAAGTCCCTGTGTCCAAGGGATCATGCTCGAGTCACCCAGGATCAGGATCCCTGAACACCACCTCTGTGTGCCCTCCGAATCCCCAGAAGCTCCAGGATGAAAGTACACCACCCTCTGCTGGCATCTTCCTGGGCACACACAGAGTGTCCCTCCCAGCTGGCTTCAAGGCAGGCCAAGGCAGGCCCTACAATCCATGGGGACATGGAGAAGGAGAGTTCAGGGTACAATGAGGCTCGGGAGAAGCTGGGCCTGTCCTTCTCCATTGACGCTATCCTGAGGAGGCCCTCAGAGAGAAGAAACACACCAAGAAGGCAAAGCATGGGAGAAGAGGACTCCAGGCAGACAGCAACCCCAGGTTCAAAGCCAGAGAGGCCCCCACAGGATCAGTCCCAAGGTAAGTGACTTCTGGTCATTTGCTTTTGTCCCAAGGGCTCTGGGAAAGTTCTGACAGTTCTCATCAATAAAACAAGGAGCTGTGACATCCAAAGTGATAGTAGGTCTAGGCCAGATGCTTTTTAGGATTTTCAGTCTGAATCAGAACCGTGCTCTTCAGAGCGCAGAAGCCCATTGGCTCAGCCGATTGAAAAATGCAGGGCCATAGAGCAGACTCTTGTTGACCAGGCTATGACCAGGAACTGTCAGTCACATTCACCCTGCACAGATGAAGTGGGAGGCACCGTCCTTTCATTTGGGTAGAAATTAGGGCAACTGGGCTGATAAAGCGGTGGACAATGTCATCAAGTTACAAAACTAGAAGCCACAAGCTGAACTCAAGCCCTGGCACACCCAAAACCTTGCTCCTAGCACATTCTCCCCACGAGCTGAGCTCAGTTTGCATCAGCTTGCATGGCTTCTAATAGATCAAGGTTTGCCAGGCCCTGTCCTCATAGATTCCCCATACCAAGTCTGTAGTTTCCCAAGGACACACACCTACATAAATGACCAGATAGTTTTCAGCTTTTCTTCAAGCCAGCATTCACTCAGGCAGTGGATACCAGGGATACCAGTTGCTGTGGAATCTGGGATGGCAGAGGGTGTCTCCAACCTATCTTAGTCTGCTGTGTGACTTTAGGGAAGTTCCTGTTCTCTCTGATCTCAGCTGTGCTCTGTGAAGCAGCACAGGCAATCAGAGTGAGGGATGTTAGTGCTTATGAAGTCTCAAATGCCATTTGGTCAGGAGTCTGTGAGCCTGGAGTATCTCACACCATACCCTGGTCTTTCCTGTTTTCACCCCTTTCATCTAAGAAAACACTAGGCAGGAAGCTCGGGGTCCTTGATGGCATGGCCTCCCTGCACAGAGTCCCGCCCCCAGCCAGTCTCCCACAGAGATTCCTTGCAGCAGCTGTGCTTAGCTGGGGGAGATGCTGCCACCAGTAGCAGGGGAACTGGCTGGTTTTTTCATAGGAAAAGGGCTTGGGCTCAGCTTTCAGAAGTTCTCTGGTATTCCAGTCAATTAGGATTCACAGAAGCCAGCTCACTGGGAGTTTTAACCTGGGTCTCATCTATTGCAGCTGTATAAATGAATGCCACCTTCCCCATCACAGAGAGAGAGGAGGGTGCCCCTGCTACTGATAGCTAAAAGAGACTGCTCTTTCTAAACCTCCATTGAAGATTCTAGTATGTTCCGTTTGTATGTTCCTGCTAAGCCCAGAGCAGACACCAGACAGTGCTGGCCAAAATAACAGCCACAGCATTGGAGGGTGCCCCGAGCTAGTACTATCTCCCTTGTTCTAGTTCATGCTCATATATGTGAGACCCACTTTAGAGAAGGCAAACATAAAAAAGGAGGGAAATCACCTACAAAAACTGCATAAGCAATTAGTACTAGCCCTGAGCCCTGGAGGCCTATGGCCATGCAAGGGAAGTTATTTATGGTCATAGTTTAAAGTTTTCCCAACCCTTGGAGCAGGTCCCTCTAGCAGTTACTCACGGATGCAAAGCCACTATGTCAATAGTTCTGGAGTTACTGCTTGCTGCCCTAGCTCCCTACGGTGTTGATAGTGCTGATAACTGGTAGTGGTCAGGACAGAAGGATCTCTCTTCACATGTGTGCTTTTGAGCAAACACACAAAGTAAAGA
>NW_004949161.1:2180976-2198002 GCF_000317375.1 Microtus ochrogaster
GTGGCGGGGAGGAGGCAGAAATCTTTAATAAATAAATTAATTAATAAAAAAAGAAGCAGAAAGGCTTTGCTAAAGCAGTGTCTGGCAAATAGGTGGTGCTCAATAAACATTTCCTAAATAAATGAATGGATGAACGGGGATGCTAAAAAAAAAAAAAAAGAACAGTTCTTGGTCAAGATTAGGACTCATCAGTCCCCTCTGATCTTTCCTGACAGGGTTCTGTGCTGACACCTACTGCTCTGCCCACAGTGGTGCCTCCCACGGGTTGCTACCCACGCTCTCAGACTCAGCTCACTTCAGCCTGGTTCCCTGCCCAGATCACCCTTGTCCCATGGCACCCATGGGATCTTCAGCCCTTGCCTGGCTATCTTACCCAACAGCCTTGTGTTCCTACCCTCATCCTGCCACCTCCATACCCCAAGTGGAGCAGCATCTGTGTCACTTCAACATAGGGACTGGTTGCTCTTTTCCCAAGCAAGCTACTCTACTTTCTCAGTGATAGCAGACAACCCTGGACCTCAGAGAAAATCCTCCCCAATCCATCAATGGCCCACAGTCCGGGAAGCTACCCAGAGCTTGCTATTGGAGACTGCATTGGCATGGCAGCAAAAGACAACACACCAGCCCAAGTCATTCTCCTAGTGCAGAAGCCTGGCTGCCTGAGGGCTAGGGATGAACTCCAGAATAAGACACTCTCCATTCACCCCTGTGCTTCCTCTAATGGCTGTCCACTTCCAGCTGGTCAGTCTCAATACCCCCTGTACTGAGTACCCCCTGGACCTCATCTGTAGCAGATTCCTTCTGAGAACCCTTTTCTCCCTTACTTTGGGGGAGATGAGCCCTGGGAAACACAAGATGTGGGTAGGCCCAGGAGGGGCTTCCCATCCATGCACCCATCCATGACTTTGTACTGACCACTGAGAATTGTACACTTGGAAACAGATGTGGAGCTGAACAGATTGGACTCTGCCCAGGTCAGCTGAAAGGTGACGCTGACCTCTGCCTGCATCAGATGGCGGTGACCTTGCACTTGGCTCCTGTCCAGCACATTACTATTGACGTTGGTATGAAAAATCTCAGAATGAGAGAAAAATAGAAAAAAAATGTTTTTAATTTAAAACAGAATTTCGTGTCTATCATTTGCTGGTCTGGGAAGCATGACCTGTCCGCACTGGAATTACTGATGAAGAAGACAGCAAAGATCTCTGTGCACACAGGGCCCAGCTAGCCTGCCTGGCTCTGTGCTGAAAAGCCCTTGGCACAGCTCTTGGTTTCTTTGCAGGGATGCTAGACCATGGTTCTCAACCTGTGGGTAGCGACCCCTTTGGCAAACCTCTATCTCCAAAAATATTTACAGTAGCAAAATTACAGTTTTGAAGTAGCAAAGAAAGTAGATTTATGGTTGGAGACCCCCACAACATGAGGAATTGTATGAAAGGGTCACAGTGCTGGAAAAGTTGCCCTAGACAAACCATATGTTCTGCCTGAGTCTAGTTTTTCTTGTCTCTAGGAGAAAGGCAGTGGCTCCCACCTGGCCTGTGATACACAGCATCCAGGAGACATTGGGAGGAGGGCACTGCACCTTAAAAGCCTGAAAGTTGGGCAGACACTGGAATGATGTTAGCATATCATGCCTGGGCAGGCCATGGCTTGGGTCCCCATCCCAAGAGGTTTCTAGTCCCAGAGAGACCTCCTGCTGGGCTTGCTTTCTGCCCAGAAGTCTCAGAGGCTTGTGGTTGCTGCTCCCCTCAGGTAGGCAGTTGTGGTTGAACTCTGTGTATAGCTCCAGAGTAAGTTCTAGAAAATTAATCTGAATCAAAAAACACCTGAAATCTTCATGAGCCCTGACCTACCACAGAGTTAGGCCAAGCATTGGGAAGACTAGGTCTGTATGTCCTCTGATTACTCTCTGCCTTGGTTTCCACATCTGTAAGTTAGAGATAGCAGCACCAGCTCTGCCCTGGGGAAACCAGTACACCAGAAGTCCAGAAGTACAGAGCACAGTTCCTCTACTGAGAAGTAGTCAGCCACTCTGAGCCCTTCAGACCCGAACCTGACATACAGGAGAAGGTTGGGGGCAGATCGAGAAACACAAAAGAAAAGTTAACTCAAAGGCTCACGATTAGGCAGCCTTCTGTGCTGTGTCCCTGTGACAAAATGCCTGAGATAGACTGTTTAAAAGGAGAAAAGGTTTCAGGGATTGAAGATCAGAGTTCTCTGACCATGTGGCCTTGGGCCTATGGTGGCAGAGTACCACTCAGAAGAGGGTGTGGCAGCGGCCCATTCACTGCGTGAGTAGCCACCAGGAAGCAAAGGAGGCAGAAAGGGGTCAGCGTCCCAGCATCCCCTTTAAAAGGCACCTTCAGCAACCCAGCTTCCCCAACCTCCCAAGAGCACTCGGGTCAGAAACCAAGCCTTTAACACATCAGCCTTTGGAGACATTTAGGCGCAAACCATGGCACAGGGGCCCATTCCATGGCCAAAGTCCATTATACAGATGTAGCTCCCGCCATTTCTCTAACATTGTGCTTACTGTTTGCATTAGAAGCAAGAATTTATTCTAGTAGCTTCTAGATTGCTTTTCAGTAACTCAGATACTCCCAATGTAGTGTGCCAAGTCACTCAGGGATTGAATTCAGGTCATAAGCCTTCCCAGCAAGGGCTCTTACCTTCTGAGCCGTCTTTCCAGCCTTGGAGACACGAATTGCTCCAATACAAGAAGCTCAGCTTCAGCACTGTAGGAAAGGCTGAGTTGGAGACACCTCTTCCTCCCTGGGGATTCTTCACCCCGAAGAACTTTCTAATTGCTTACCTATACCCCTGGGACTTCCAAACCCTATCAACTGTGTAACCTCGGGTAGCAAAGGACATGTCCTTCCACCTACTTCTTCATGGAATAATAAGTGTCTTGTGTCTGTGGGAGACATTGACAATTACATCAGAGCCTCTGGCACATGGCAATAACTCAACATGTGTGGGGAGGGCCATTTTCCCAAACAGCCTTTCATCCCCTCTGCTCCCTGGAGCAGCATTCTCTGACCCCAGGTACTCTCTCTCCCAGTAGCTCTGGATTCCATTCCTGGGATGCCAAGGAACTCTCCAAAGACATCAAAATCACGTGTTTCCTCTTCTCTGGAAAAAGTGCCCCTCCTTTTCCTAGCTTCTCTCAGGCCCAGGAATCCTGACAGACAGGGCAAATTGCATTCTGACAGGAGCTGACTTTAAAGACCAGTGAGAGAATACAAGGATCACTAATTTCTCTCTTTTTAAAGAATTTTTATCATTGTATATGCATCATATATATGTTCGTGCATGTTTGTGTACATGAACAGAAGTGTGCATGTACATGTGGAAGCCAGATGACAACCTCACATGTCAGTTCTCT
Source organism: Microtus ochrogaster (assembly GCF_000317375.1). Classification (NCBI taxonomy): domain Eukaryota; kingdom Metazoa; phylum Chordata; class Mammalia; order Rodentia; family Cricetidae; genus Microtus; species Microtus ochrogaster. The sequence continues at coordinate 2,184,362 of NW_004949161.1, forward strand.
ACGGCCTCCGGGACAATGCCATCACCAGTATGGAAACCCCAAGAACTAACAGAGAAGCTTCCCAAAGGCCCATTCAGCCCCCACCTCTCCAGGCCTCTTCCAGGGGTGCCCTTCAGAGCCCTGCACTGGGAATATGTCATCACTGAGGCCCCTGGACTGGACTGCGAACGTTCTCTATCTCTGCCCTTTGCCCTGCTCATCCTCCAGCCAGGAATGTCTACCCTTCTGTGTGGGGATGCCTTTCCACGCGTGTGTCACATCTCCATCAGAGGACAACCCCACGGCCCCTCTTCGCCCCTCTGAAATTAGGCAATCTTTTACATAATCCAATGAAAGAATGTCTAATAGTTACTACATACATGTGATTCTGTAGCTTGGAAAAAGTTATCTTTATAGATAAAAATTATAGATAAGTTCTGCCTTATCTTTTATGCTGTCTCTTCCTTCTCACTCCCATAGCACTGTGAACCTTCTTTGTGACGATATGACCCCAATTCTGAAGTCCTACCCTGTGCCAAGCACTGATCCTCACACCAGTCCAATGACATGGGTTCACAGTGTCCCACAGGCAATGGGACTTGCACATCACACAGCAAATGTCTGTATTTAGAATTCATTTCTGTTTGATGCCAAAACTTGGAACCACTACATACACAAAATTATAATGATATAGTTAATGTGTATATATATATATATATATATATATGGTTTATAATTAACGCAAACATGTAAACTGTGCACAACATCTGTAATCATATAAATCCATAGTGTTGGGCTATGTATTTCCTGCATATGTGTAGCCTCCTCATATTTACTCCATCTGTTCTCCTTTCTAGCACCATGTTAGGTGAACGGCTGAATTCTGTTCTGTGATTAGACATCTTTCTCTCCCACATTCAGTTGTCTCTCTCACTCCCACTGTTATGATTTTCTACACAGGTAGAAGAAAGAAATTGAGCCAAACCCCGGTACTCTTTATGGGAAAGATCAGAACTTGAAAACAGACTGGCAGAGGCTTGTCATGGCCCCCAGAAGCTGATGGAACGGTAGAGGGAAGTTGGAACACCACACAGGTGCCACTGTAGTTACCTCTGCCAGATGAGCCTGTTCTAAGGACTCACTAGGAGGGCCCTGACCGCTCGGTGACCCCTGGGTGGGGAGCAAGGTTACAGCCCTCTTATCAACAGAAGGTAATAAAGTCATTTCATGGCAATTAGTATCCTAACCAATTTAAATCATTTATAGCTCCAAACAATTACACAGGGATCCTTATCCCCAAGAACAACACAATGTTCTTTGAAGTGGAACATAATGGCCTCAGGTAGGAGTAGACAGGAGGAAAAGATGGGAGCCAGAGCCTGGGAAGGAGATTTCTTCCCTTCAGTTTTCTTCATGTTTAATAAGCATGCATAGTAACTTGTTCTCTTGTGACATTTTCATGCTCAATTCTCAAGTCTCCCCGTTTCCATGTCTCCACCAGAATTTGTACACACTGGCACCGCTGTACATTTCAAGCATCATCTAAGCCAGATAAAGTGAAAGGTAAGTCGGTATGTCACTGTGATGCCCGTATCCTTATGGGTAGAAAACACTGGAAGATCAGAAGAGACTCCTCCCTCCAGAGAACTATGACATTTTGACATGGGTGATGAGTTATTGTGCTAGTTACTCTTCTCATTGTTATGAAAAATATGAGCAGTGACTTAAGGGAGGAAGGGTTTGTCTCAGCTCACAGACTGAGGGGATAGTCCACCATACAGAGGTAGGTGTTGCAGGAGCAGAAGATATCAATTCACGTGGTGTCCACAGTCAGGAAGCATAGAGTAAACAGGAACTGGGCTGGGCTCTAAAACCTGGTGACTCACTTCCTCTCCTGGGACTCCACCTCCTAAAGTTTCCACTACCTTCCCAAATAGCATCACCAGTTAGGGGCCGAGTGTCCAAATATGTGAGCTCATGGGAGATACTTCAGACCAAACACAACAGCTAGTGATAGGAGATGGTCCAAGGAGACCAGCCGTACCGGAAGAGCCCCTGCAGAGTCCTAGAAGCCAACCCTGAGGAGAATGAGGTGTCTTGGCATGACACCTCAGCAGTACAGAGGCTCTGACACGGGAATATGCAACAGGTTCAAAGAACACCCACTTGTTATGACTTTAACAGCTCCATGATGGAGCTGGATAGGTAGCCACTGTCCTTGAAAGCTCAGCCTCAGTTTCCACACCTAACAACTCCAAGATAGGGCTACTTTCAAAGATGCTGTAGGGATGAGTGAGAACTTCATGAAAAGCAATGGAACCCCTTCCTGCTGCAGGAAGGAGGGGTATTCTCAGAGTACTGGCAGGAAGCTAGGGACAGAGCCACCTGCCATTTCTGATATCTGGTAAGTGCGAGTTGTTGCCTTAGTTACTGTGCTTAGATGAATGTGTTCTAGGGAGGTGTCTGTTGTGATCTCTGTTCATTGTCCCATGAACTTCAGAGCTCACCATCCAAAATATGTGCCTCTTATTGCTGATACACTTGTGGACCTGATGGGTGGGCTAATTGAGGAGCTGCTTTGGGGTTCTATTGTTGTCATGTTGAAACACAACACGTAGCACACAGGCTGAGCATCTCCTACAATAGCTGTGAACCCATACCAACATGGGGATTAACACACTCTGAATGTGAGTGACAATTGTGTGGCTGGGGCAGATGGCAGTGAGACCAGGATTTATCCCTACGAATTCTTCTGGCTTTTTGGAACCATTCTCTCAGAAGGGATACATTACTCAGCCTAGATATAGGGGGAAGAGTCTTGGTCCTGCCTCAAAGCAATGTGCTACACTTTGTTGACTCCCCACGGGAAGACTTACCCTCTCTGAGGAGTGGGGGGGGGGGATGGAGGGTGGGAGTAGGGGAAAGGAGGAGGAAGCAGGAGGAAGGGAGGGGGTGGGAAATGGATTTGGCATGTAAAATGAGAAAAGATAGTTTTTTAAAAAATACATTTTAAAAAATGTCAAAAGATTGGCTATCCCAGTTGAGGCATTCATAGCAGAAGTCTACACTCGGAATGACTTTCTCCCTACCCTACAATACTACCACTCTCTGTGACATGAGAGAGTGGAGAGGGAGGGGACAGGCTGCTAATCTTCAAATCATCATTTTGTACTGCTGTTCTTAGAGCTGAATTAGAATCATTAGGGAAAAAAGTCATCTTTAATCCAAAACAAGGGCACTATTTAGTACCTTTTGTAATTTTAGAAATGAATCCCATCCTCAAGGCTTATTTCATGTGTGCTTGTTCATCTATGTAACTGTGGGTGTGAGCATGCCCACAACACATCTGTGGAGGTCAAAGGACACCCTTGGGTCTAGTCCCCACCTTCCATCATGTTTGAGACTCATTCCCAAGGCTCATTTAGCTCCACTCGTGGGGACCGCAAAGCTGGAAGCCCTGTAAGAAAGGATGAGGATGACAAAGGAAAACCACTAAGCTGCTTTTTTCTGTGCCAGACAGAGTTCAGTTTCAGAAGGACTATCTTCTCCATGAATGGGGATAAGAACTTAGAGAGGCAGAGGGCCTTGCCCAAGGTCAGACTGTCAGTGAGGATGAGGACAAAAACCTAGGTCTATTGTCCCTACAGGACAGAAAACTCAGGTGATTTTTTTTTATTTTATTTATTACCATTGAGCATGTATAAAGTGTGTGCAAGAGAGCAGGTGCATGCATGTAAGCCTGTGGTGTGCACATGGAGGTCAGAGGACAACCTTCAGGAGCCAATTCCCCCCATTCGCACCGGTAGCCAGTGAACAAACTCAATCTGTCAAGTGTGTATGTCAAGTATGTTAACCCATGGAGCCATCTACATCACCCCTTAGATGATTCTGTAATCACGCCCTACTTTTCTCTTCATATATCCAAACAGACAGGGCCAGACACCCTCCTATCCTCATAGCATTGAGACAGGGTCTTTTATCGGGTGCTTTCCAACCCAGCTCTGTTTAGGGGTACCACTTGAGCCCACAGAGGTTCATCAGGTCCCACTGAATGTATCCACAGCTGCCACTTGCAACCTTAGAGAGCCTACAGGGCTCGGTACCTGCACATCTCATCACTGAGAAGGATGTCAGCCACTCAGGAAATGCCTAGAGGTCTTGAACTTTTGAACTTCTGCCTCACCTCTGCCTGAACCCAATGATATAGCCTTTGCTGATATTACTTTATAGTCGAGATTGTAAATTCTTCCCTGGTCCCACTTTATGGCTGCCAGATAAAAACATCTGCCAGGAATGAGGCTCTGGAGGAAGGCTGTCTGTATAAGGTGGCATTGTCACAGCATGGAGGAGGCAAGCTGACCAGACCCTGTGAGCACACAAGGAAGACGTCACATTGAGAAGCCCTGAGCACAGCAGCCTTCAAACCCTTCCAGTGCCCCCCGAACCATCCCAGCCACCTATTATTCCCCAACCCCAAACCTTGGCTTGATACAGCATTCATTTGGGTCCTATGACCATGTTTATTTCACAGACTATAAACAAGGCACAGAGAACCAGGTGTCCACAGCCAGACACATAACCCAGCCAAGGTGAGGATACTGATCTTGAGCACCACCCACTCTATCCCAATAAACTCTCACAAAAACAGTCATGGCCTAGTATAATTCTGGGCAGCCCTGGAAAAGACACCCACGTGCGTACACATGCGTATGCACACACACACACACACACACACACACACACTTAGCACAGGTTAGAAATGGTTCCATCCTCGCCCTCAGGACCTTGTTAGGCCCTGAGCCCCAATGGAGAAAAAGAAGAAAAGCCGATGTCTTCAGAGCCACTCTTCTCTCAGAAGCTATACTCTCTGGGGCGTAGTTCCATTCCTCCATGAATGCAGGGAAGGACAGAGGGCTAAGACTGTCCAGACCCGCCCTCCAGAAGACTCTCAGACAACTTGCATGCAAACCTAAGCCCCATTCTCACTGTCCAGTTCTATCCATGCAAATTAACCATTGTTCTTTGAACCTGTGTGTCCTTGCCCATGGTCATGGCGAATGCTGGTCCAGGATCCAATAAGAGTGAGCACCTCCCTGCCATCCCATGATGACCCATAATTGTCATTTGTGTGCTTCCTCTGTCTTAACTTGAGCAAGTCCTCAATCAGTATAGTTGGTTTCATGCTGCCTTCTTCCCTCTAGCCTATGATCCTAAACGACAAGAATTCCAGGGTCTCCCAAGACACCCTGCTATGACTCTCCTCACTTCCCCAGTGCCTGGGAATAAAGTCATTGTAAAGTCAAGGACTGCAGTCTGATGTGTGGACAGAAGTGCCTCTGCGTGCAGCTGTTTTAATCTTTCCCTGCAAATCAATAACTGCTTACTTTGGGGCAGTTTTAATTAGTGAAGTCCTGCTGAGTGTTCCATTGATAAAGTGGCCTGCTATTCATGCTAAGTGCATTGGGCACCTGCCAACTTTATTGCTGCTGCTGTTGAGATGAAATCCTCCTCCTGGACCACACAGCAGGGTTCTCTGACAGAGATATTCTGCTCAGCCATTGTTGCCTGAAAGCTGGGGAAGGAGGCCTTCTGAGCAACTGGGCTTCTCTCTGGTGACAAAACCCTTCAAACAGCCTATGGACAAAGGGGCTTTCTCCAGGGCCAGAAAGAAACCTTCCAAGGAAGCGCGGTGCCCCTGCCCTAGGCTTTTCAGATTGCTAAATGAGCCACTAGTGTGGAAAGCATGAGATTTACTAAGGTCCTTCTGTGTTCCTACGGTAGATTCCTCTAGTCTCCAGAGACATCCACACCAACCCTGTTTCCTCAGCGAAGTCTCGGTGCAGAGGCCAGGGCACTCCCCAGGGTCAGACAAAATTCACAAATGCTCATCTCAATGCTCTGCCTGCATCACACTTTGGTGAAATCTGGGGCTTTTTCCAGCCTAGGTCAGTTATCTCCCTAAGTTTCCTGGCTTTGCTTTGTGTTGCTCACACTCCACCCCACCCCACACCACTGCCACCATCCACCTACCCCGCCCCTGCCTGCTTGCCTGGTTATCTCATTCCCTTTCAAGATGCCCTCATCCACTGTGCTCCTTAGGATCTGCTTGGCTAGTGTTGAAGAACTGGAGCATGAGGCATGATCACCCCAAGTCAAAGGCCACTCTACCAACCTTGGCAGTCAATGCACGTGCAGATAAACAAAAACAACTCCCTACTGGAGGAAGAAACAGTATCTGGAACCAGCAAATGTATCAAAACACTCCAGGGACTGAAGGAGCAAAGACCTGAGTTCAAATCTCATACATGCTTGCAATTTGAGCTACCAGTTCATCACTGAGAGAAGTCACAGAGGCAGGAGCCATGGAGGACTGCTACTCACTGGCTTGCTCTCCAGTTCACTCATGCTCAGCTGCTTTTCTCCAACAGCCCAGACCTACCTGCAGAGGGATAGTGGTGGCCACAGTGGCACAGGCCAACCCGATCAAGGCAACCCTTCAGTTGAGGTTCCTCTTCCTAACTGACTCCAGGCTGCTTCAAGTTGTCAGTAAAAGCTCACTTGCTCGCCACAAGTCATGTGTCACTCTGTAATTATCTTGATTTCTCTCTTTCCTTACCTAGACATTCATTTGCTTTGGAGAATCCTTACACTGCCTTCATTCACAGATAGTAAACCTGAGCCGAGAAATATACCTTGACTAACTTCCTTGAGATCTTTTGCTACTCACATTGTTCTGAGATAAATAAAATGCCACCTTAATGTCATATGGAGGCCAGGGATGTTGCTCAGTTCAGAGTGCTTGCCTAGCGTGCATGAAGCCCGAGGTTCTTTCTCCAGCACTACATAATACAATAGCACAGTGTTGCAGCGGATAAGAGAGCTTGAGACAAAACATGAGAACCTACATGAGAGCCAGGCAGAGTCACATGTCCCCGTAAGGCCAGCGTTGTGTCTGACACAGGTAAATCCCCAGAACATACTGACCAGCATACCAAATCAAAACTGTGAGCTTCAGTTTTAGTGAGAAATCTTGCTTCACGGTGGAGAGTGATAGAGGAGCTCACCCAATGTCCTCATCTGATGTCAACATGTACAGCACACACACCCTCACATATGTGCATACACAAATTCACATACACACAGTCACACACAAAATAACAATAATAATTTAAAAAACAATTTGGACAACCTCCTTTGTCCATCCACATACACAAATTCACACAAAAACACAATAAGAATTTTTAAAAGCCTATCTGGAGAACTTCCTATGTCCAGTTCTTTAAGCGGGTCCTCAGCAAGGGATCATCCCTGTCCTTTACATGAGAAGAGTAGACTTTCTCCTTCAGTCCAAAAGCATATTACACTGGGCATGGGAATCTAGGTGGCATTTCCCAGGAAACTGGAGACTATATCATTCCCCTGATCCCAGAGCCCCTCCCTAGTCTGCCTTCTGTGTGCTTCTCATAGTTACATGTTTATTTCATCTTTAGTACTCATCATGTTCAGTTGTAGTCATCAGGAAACAAAGGAAGGCATTTCTATTTCATCCACCTGAAAGCAAATGTCCTACAAATTTTCATAAGGGAGAGTCTGGATTCCACCTGGGCAGTGGAGGCCCCAGAGCACATAACCAGAGCCAGTAGCCTTGGCCCCCAAAGTAGGAGGTAATCCCCAGAGAAGTACACTGGAATGTACCTTGATGTTCCATTACTGTGAAGTCTTCAAAGGCTGGAGGTCAAAATCTCTTCTTAAGAAAGACTCTTAAGAGTCCTGTTAGTCCAGCTTAAACCTTTGTAGACTGTGACAAGAAACCACAGAGGCCTCACAATCCCATTCCATTAGTATGTGAGCTAAACTATTTAAATAAGCATGAGACCCACTTCTGGAAGGCCAGTTCTGTTCTTTCCTTTCATTCATTCATTATTTATTGAATGCAGCTAACTGGGGATAACACACTCATAACTACCTTTTAAACTGTGTTCTTATTTTGTACCAGGCAAAGTGTATTAGACACCATTTCAGATCTTATAAGCCTTGAATCTCTTCTAGCCACAGCTGTGAGAGCAAAACTTGAATGAACAGAAATCCATAAATGAACAGTGTTCAGAAAGTGAGAGACTTTGGAGCACTCACTCCTAAATGGGATATATTCATAAGACCCTTCCCCTTATGGTTCAGAGGTCTACGTGGAAGAGGATGTGGAAAGATTGTAAAGGGCAGAGGAGGTAGATATCTCCAAGGAAACCGTGTCTTCCAGGCTCAACAGGAGTGATACATGTATGAATTCACAGAGACTGTGACAGCATGCACAAGAACCGCAGAGTCTCAAGCCAACAGGGTCCCAGGACCGAAAGGGGAAGTGGATACAGGGTTGCACTCCTAACCAAGAAGCAATCTTCAACTGACACCCTCTGGAAAAGAAAAAACTCAGTTTTCACCAATGTAGTCTCAGTTGGGTTTCTGATCACACTCCAGGGTAGGCCCATGTCCAGGAGGAGTTGACCAACACAGAATAAACTTGATAGTATCTTTGTGGACTTTTTGTTTAGTTTTGGCTTTTTTAAAATCTTGCTGGTCTATCTTAGGGTTTCTATTACTGTGAAGAGACACTATGATCACAGTAACTCTTATAAAGGAAAACATTTAGTTGTGGTGGCTTACCGTTTCAGAGGTTTAGTCCATTCTTATCTAGTGTTACATGATGGTGGGCAGGCAGACATGGTGATGGGGAATGAGCTGAGAGTTCTATATCTTGATCCACAGGCAACAGGAAGTGAATTGTATCACTGGGCATAGCTTGAGCATAAGAGACCTCAAAGCTCACCCCCACAGTGACATACTTCCTCTAACAAGGCCCTACCCACTTCAACAAAGCCACACCTCCTAATTGTGCTACTCTCTATGGGGCCATTTTCTTTTTAACCACTACATGGTCTTTCCTTGTTTGTTTTGATTTTTGTTTTTGTTCAGAGTTTTGTATTTCTTGCTTTTTGTTTTTTTTCTTGTTTATTTGTCAAAAAAGAAAGAGAGAAAAAGAACATAAAGTTGGGTGGATAGGGAGACTGGGAGAATTGAGGAAGTTTAAAAAGGGGGAAAACAAAATCAAAATATATGAAGATGATTTTTTAACAATTAAAATAAGACAAAAAATTAAACTTTTTTTAAAATTTCAAAAGAAAAGAGTTACTTCAGCTTTGCCTGGTTTTGTGAATGTGCAATCCAGGGCCCTGGGGACAGGAAGTAAGAGGTTCATAGTAGGGTCTTAAATAAGGTTCCATTAAAGATCCCATTCAGCACTCATTAACATGCAAACTGGAAGCTAGCAGATAGCTACTTCCTTTTCTGTTCTTATGAAGATGACTCTGAAATATAATCTAGAAGGTCTCTATAAGGTTCCTGAGGATTAAATAACCAGGCTTGCTAGAGACAGTCAAGCACTCAGGGGAAGGATAACACACTATTGTGAGGCTTCCCATCCTACCTGTGATGATTCTCATTAATCCCCACTCTGCCTCTCTGGAATGACATTCTCAAGTAAACAAATAAGTCTTTGGGAGACTCCAGACTAGGAGACCAGTTACCACAAGTGGCACAACAAAGCAATCCTGAAGTATGACATTACAGAACTACAATCCCTGCAATTCAGTAACAATCTCACGGCTAACCATGATAGAATATAGACAGTGAGCATTAGAATGTGAGTAGTGATGCCATTGGATTAATCCAGAGTAAAAATTATAGAGACTGTGGGTAAACTGCCTTACCACTTGAGAAACCATGAAATCATCAAATTGATATGCCTAGAGCCAACTACCAGCTCACAGCAGAGACATGGTCCACTTGTGTTCATTTGAAGCTGCTCTCACTGTTTGTAGCAGAACATGCTGAAAATAAGGTCTTGGATCTAATGGTAGTCATCAAAATATTACAGAGGACACTGAACACATAGTCTGTCTTTTCTGATTATCAGATACCTCAGAGAAAAATCAGTGAAACCATAAGACCCCAAAAAGGGACACTTACATAAAGTAGCCTGAGAATATTGAACCCCATATTCCTCTGAGTGCATCAGTCTGAGGGTATTCCCTTCCCTTTGTAGAAGAGAGGGGCATCCCTTCACATAGAGACCTGCAAAGAGCTTTCCTAAGGCTGGTATCTTACTCACTGATACTTAATGTCTGCTCTGAGCTGTCCCATTGACTTCAGGGTAATAAACATACAGCAAGACAGTGAAATACAAGTAGTATCCCCAAGGAAGGAGTTGGAAAAAACTAGCTAACAATCATTCTTGTGGGACCTGATCAGTGAAAATGTAAGGATTAAAAGGGAAGAATATACCAACATGACTTACTTGTAATATGTGCCTGAAAGGATACTTTGTAGTCAAGCTAATTCTGCAGAGATGGTTCCTTGACACTCAGATAGATATGAAGTCACTCTCAGGTGACTTTCAGATACTGCAAGTCACCTGAGAGAGGGCTGAGACATACCCTTTGTCCCCTTTCTGGCCTTTCTCACTGCAGAAATTTGAAAGTCCAGAGACATTCCAAGACCCTCTGTTCTGTGTACCCTTTGTGGTTTTCAACTCCACTGTTTACGGAAAGACTTGTCACCTGTCCTAAGTTTGGAATCCATTATTATTATCATGATGGTGATGGGTAATTAAGCAACAAATGCATTATTCTCATTAAACCAGTTTTAAAATTAATTTATTTTAATGCATGTAATTAGCTAATATGATAATGCTCTCTTTCATCCAAAGATAGCCTGCAGGCTCTCCAAGCACTGTGTGTTATGATTAATAGATTTTCATACACTGGGAAGGGAAGAGTATAGGGAGTTGCTCAAAGTCACACAGCCCTCTGTCAGGGGGTCACTTAGCCCATGGGAATGCCTTGCCCTGTCTGTATCTGTTGCTCTAGTCTCCCATCCTTGGGCACGAACTCTACCTCGCTTTAATTTTTTTGTCCTTGCCAGTCTCCAACCTGGAAAGCTATACCTGTTCCTCTCAAGTTAGTTGTTCTACTTTGCTTTTTGTTGCTATGATGAGCCACCATGACTGAATACAACAGAGAAAGGAAAGGGTTTATTACATATTACAGGTTAGAGTCCACCATTAGGAGAAACCTAAACAGGAATATGAAAACTGAAAGAAAAACCATGAAGACCGTTGCTTGCTGCACGCTCTCTGCCTTAGTTGCTGTTCTGCTGCTGTGGGGAGACTGGTGGACAAGGCAACTTCATAAGTGAAGCATTTAATTGCAGGCTTCTTCACAGTTTCTGAGGGTTAGTTCATGACCTTCATGGTGGAGAGCATGGCAATATGGAGCAGTAGCTGAGAACTTCCATATTATCCACAAGATAGAGGCAGAGAGAGCAAGACTGGGCCTATCATGGGCTTTTGAAACCATAAAGACCGCACAGTGACACACTTCCTCCAACAAGGATACTCCTCCTAATCTTTTCTAACAGTCTTCCACTGGAAAACAAACCCTCAAATATTTGACCCGGTAGGGGCCATCCTCATTCAAGCCACCACATGCTCTGTGGCTTACTAACTTGCTTTCTTATAAATCATAGGACCACCTGCCCAGGGTGCTGCCCACAGTGACCTGGGTCCTCCCACATCAATCATGAGCCAAGAAAACACTCCCATAGTCATGCCCACAATCCAATCTAATGAGAAAATTCCTCAACTGAGGTTTCTTCTTCCTAGCTGACTCTTATTTGTGTCACGATAACCAAAACTAAGCAGCACAACTGAACCCTTGTCAACTTAACACACAAACACATCACTGTTGAATCATAGTCTTTCCTTTCTTGTTTATCCCCACAGCCTCGTGTTAATATTGCAACATGAAACATAGTATAACTCTAAAAGTCCCACAGTTTTCTAAAACTTCAAACCCTTTAGAATCTCAAAATCTCTTTTAACTATCCAAATACTCTTACCTATAGGTTCCTGTAAAATCAAAAACACCTTAAACACTTTCTTATGCCAAAATGGAAGAAGCAGGGCATTAAAAGAACAACACTCAATCAAAACCAAATAACCACAGAGTAAATACATGAATTTCCAATGCCTGAAATTCGTTCATGATTTTCTGGTCTCTAGAGGGATTGGGCAGGGCCACTTCTCCAGCTCTGTTATTCATAGCACACACACAGCTTGTCTTACATGCTTGTACCAGCTCTACTTTAAACCCGCTGCTATCCTTGCAGGTCATGCCATGGTCCTGGCATCTCTGTATGTTGTAGTTTTCACTGCAACTGAGGTAAGACCTTCATCAAGGGCCTCTCCTGGGCTCTTTGGGGACTCTGACCATGTCCATGGTGCTATGCCTCATCTTCTGTCTATGGCCCCTTTAATCCTAGAGTCTCTACATCTACAGCTGAGACTTCAAATTCACCAGCAGCTTCTCCTGGTCTCTGACAACGCCAAGCCTCCACTGCTCTCCATGACTCCTTCTGTCCTGCAAAGGCCACCAAAAGCAGCATCACATAGAAGATTCAAAGATTTATGTTTGGCTGCCAGCTTGAAATATAGGCTTGGCTTTCTCTGATCCACAGTTTGTGTGTACTGAGGAAACATTGTCCAGAAGATCCCACCTCAGTGGAGTTGGTCTCTTATTAATCACAACTGATTTTTCAGCCCCAACTGAAGCTAACAAGCATCAGCTGTCTTAGCAAAGCAAAGATTTCACTTTCAAAGATTCTTAGTTCATAACATCATGTAAATGACCCTGATAGAGTCTTTGCTTACCCTTTCACAATCCATACGCCATTATCTGTATTTTCTCAGCACTATCTTCCAAGCTCCAACAGAACAGTTCACTGGGCTCCATGTACTCAGTGGCTTTTCAGTCCCAGGCTCCACACACTGTCACAGTCTTACCTAAAACAACATGGTTAGCTGTTGGGGAATATTGGTTTAACTATGTAAAGATGTGTTGCTTTTGTTTACGTTGCATTTTACTAGGTAAAGATGTGATTCTGTTTTTACCTTGCCTGCCTAGGATGGAACAAGCTAGAGAGAGAGAGAAAGAGAGAGAGACAGCCTAGGCCAATTAGGCAGCTGCTGGACAGACACTGAGGAAGCAGGAAAGCAGTAAATACAGAATGAAAGAAAGGTAAAATCCCCCAAGGCAAATGTAGATGAAAAGAAACAGATTAAATTAAGTTATAAAAGCTAGAAGGACAAGCATAAGATAAGGTTGAGCTTTCATAAATATTAATAAGTCTTTGTATTATAATTTGAGGGTTAGTGGTCCAAAAAAGTTTGCTACAGTTATGGCTCTCACAGAAATATCCATGTTCCTGATACCAATTTCTATTGTAGGTTGTTTTTGTTGTTGTACTAAAATGTTGCAACCAAAAGCAACTGGAGGGTGGGGTGTTGTTCTTTTTAAAAATGCTGCAAGATCCCCAGCGGCAGTAGGCAGCAGAAATGCTGTAGGTCCCAAATGGTGGCGACAGGCCATGTGGTGGCAGGCAGCAGGCTCTGGGAGCAGCCAGTCCCAGGCAGAAATGGCTGCTGGTCCCAGAGCAGCGGCCCGAGCTGTGGTAGTGGTGGCGGGCCATGTGGCGGCAGACAGTGGGCCCCAGGCAGAGATGGCTGCTGGTCCCCGAGCAATGGCTGGTTCCAGGCAGGGAGACACATGG
>NW_004949161.1:2198149-2216123 GCF_000317375.1 Microtus ochrogaster
AGAGACAGAGAAGGGGGGAAACAGAAAAGTGGAGAGAGAGGCAGAAGCGAAGCTACCTCTCCGAGAGAAAGATGGAAAAAGAGAGCGAGCTCAGGCCGGAAGCTGAAGATCAGCCTGCCTCAGCGGATGGGGAGGGGAATGGCCGTGGCTTGTCCCTTAAAGGGACAGGAAAGCACAACATGGCCAGGTCTTCCTTATTATAAAAAGCACGCATGTCAAGGAAGCAGAAAAGGAAGGGCCCAAGATGGCAGCAGGCAGGTCAGAGGTAATGGGAGTGGACGTGGCTTGTCCCTTAAAGTGACAGGAAAGCACAACATGGGGTATTACATCTTACAGGTTAGAGTCCAACATCTAAAGAAGCCAAAGGAGCTCAAAGCAGGAAACAAAGTAGAGGCCCTGCAGGAACACTGCTTACTGACTTGCTCCTCATGGATTACATGGTCTGCTTTCTTATAAAACATAGGACTATCTGTCCACAGTGGCACTGCCCACAGTGGGCTTGGGCTTCTCATTTCAATCATTAATCAAGAAAATGTCCCCACAGACTTCACTACAGGCCAGTCTGGTGAAGGCAATTCCTCAGGTAAAGTCTTGCCAGGAGACTCTTAGCTTGTGTTGACAGAAACTACCCAGCACAGTAGCCATGTCACCCACCCTTTCAGAATAAGCTGATGATGGGTCACCTCCTATGGGAAGCCTTCCAAACACACCCCTCTCAGTCAGGTTAAATGGCTTTCCTGAGATACCGACAGAGCTAGAAGTGAAGTATCTGTTCTGAGATAATCAATGGGTAAAGTGGTTGTCATTTGGGTTGTGAGGTGTTATAGCCACATGGTGGGGTGACATCCGTCAGGGTCCAGCCTCAATGGTTTGTACATTCAAGGGTAGGGATGTGTGGGTTAGAAATGTTAGGCAGAATAGACAGAGATATAAAAAAAAAAAAAACAGAGACATAGGACAGTGCTGGGAGGGCAACTCAGTGAATACTGAATCTGCTCTGTTTATTTCTTATGATCTTTAAGTATTCCAACTCAAAAAAGGGGGAAGAAAGGAAAAGACTTTTTTTTATCATGATACAAGGAAGAAACAAAGTGATTACCATCTAAATACCCAAAACACCAAGCAACAACACCCTGGGTCTAGATATCTTTGTTAGTAGTCACACCTTCAGTTAAATCTCCTGTCAATAGCCTTGAAGAAGCAAGAATAGGCTTAAGTTCTCTGACCTTTAGTAAAGGTGGATACAATCCCTCTTAATACCCAAAACACCAAGTAACCACACCCTAGGTCAGAATGTCTTGTTTGTAGCCACTCCTTAAATCAGACCTCTTGTCAATAACTTTGAAAGAGCAAGAGTAGGCTTGAGCTCTCTGACCTTCAGTCAAGGTAGAGCAGACCCACTTCTGTGGGCCTCCACAATGAGGTTCTGAACTAAGATCCCCAGGATCCACACAATGCTGGGTGTGGCAGTAAGCATCTATAATCCCAGCTCCTATGTGGAGATAACAGGCAGAGA
This sequence comes from Microtus ochrogaster, assembly GCF_000317375.1. Taxonomy (NCBI): domain Eukaryota; kingdom Metazoa; phylum Chordata; class Mammalia; order Rodentia; family Cricetidae; genus Microtus; species Microtus ochrogaster. The sequence goes on from NW_004949161.1 coordinate 2,199,666, forward strand.
CAGGAAAATCACAAAAACTTATGGGTAGGCTGGAGTCTGAGACCCTGTGGGTCCAGGCATGAGTACAGTCCTGGGACCTCCGAGGGAGTAGACCTGAACCACAGGCCTCTGCCAATCAGGGTCCAAGCCAGGGACCTCTGCAGGACCGGTCATGAATCAACAACCTCTGAGGTAGCAGGCCTAAGCCATTGACCTTCACTGGATAAGGCCCAAACCAGCAACCTCTACCTGAGCAGCTTTGAGCCAGCAACCTCTGCCAGAGCAGACCCAAGGCAACAATCAAAGTAGAAATAGCCCCAAGCAAGCAACCTTCACGGGGGCATGCATGAACGATCTCTGGTATTATAAAGTGAACTCCAGGTCCACTGAGTGACCTCCAGGAATACAGAGTGACCAATAACCTAAATATTCCTCAACAAAAGAAAGGATAAGGAAAATGTGGTACATTTACACAGTGGAGTACTACACAGCAGAAAAAAATAATAACATCTTGAGATTTGCAGGCATATGAATAGATCTAGAAAACCTCATATAGAATGAGGTAACCCAGACCCAGAAAGACAAATATCATATGTACTCACTCTTAAGTGGTTTTTAGACATAAAACAAAGAAAACCAGCCTAAAACTCATAATCCCTGAGAACCTAGACAACAATGACAACCCTAAGAAAGGCATACATGGATCTACATGGGAAGTAGAAAAAGACAAGATCTCCTGAGTAAATTGGGAGCATGGGATCATGGGAGAGGGTAGAAGAGGAGAGGAGAGGATGAGAGGGGAGCAGAGAAAAATGTATAGCTCAATAAAAAACTAAAAAACCGAAACTCATGGGTCAGCTAGCTTGACACACTCCACAGCAAAATAACAAAGAGGCCCTGTCTCAAGCAAGGCAGAAGGAGAGGAAAGGGTTTATTACAGCTTACAGGTTAAAACCTATGGCTGAGGGAAATCAAAGCAGGAAGTCAAGGCAGGATCCTGGAGGTGAACAGAAACAGAGACCATGGAGGAAGCTGTTTGCTGACTTTTTCTCCATGCCTTGCTCAGCTTGCTTGTTTATAACACAGGACCACACGCCTGGGGTGGCACCACCCACAAGTTGTTCTCTGAGCTCCACAAATATACCATGGCACACTTGTGCCCATACTCATATACATGAACACACACTTGCACACACACGGTTTCTGTGAGAAAAAAAGTCAGAGTCAACAACCATCAAAGCACTGAGTGCCTCTGCATGAGGCATTTGCCCACACCTGCTGCAAACACCCTCATTTGAGTCCTTACCCCAGCATGCATTGGGAAGTATTTCCCATCAGGAAATTTCCCTGAGCACCCAGGCAGACCAGGATTCCCATTTGCATTTGCATGACTCTAAAGCCTGAGGTCTGGGCTCAGGAGTCCTGTTTGTCTCACACTTTCCTTAATCCTCCAGCTCCAGGCACACTTCCTGAATGTCTCTGTAAGGAGTTTATTCCCCCACAAACCCCTTCAAATAAATTCAGATCATGGAGTAAGAGACAAAAAGACCCAATGGTTTAAAACATTAAAAATTATTGTTGATGGGACAACATTGTATTCTAAGGTTTAAAAACAAAAACAGTGATTCTATTAGCTACTAAAGTGGTAATCAACTGGTTGAATATGAATTTTATTGCTATGGAAACCATAAAGCCCAAAGGTAATAAATAAAGAGGCCCTGCCTGTGGTGGGGAGTATATTCTGTTGCCAGTCCTCCATCAAACACCATCATTCTATTAATCGTTAAAAATTGAAATAACACCCTTGACAATAATTTTTATTGCTTTACCTGTAAAACATAAGGGTAAGAAATAATTTTGTCAACAGGAAAGTGTTGGTAATAACTCAGGCACATTGGTGAGATGCCCAAGGTCTGGATCTCTCTGAACAGCTGAAAAGGGGCCGCAAAAGCTGCTTCTGTAGAATTTGTTTCTGTCCTCCATTTCTAGTGTTCTCCAGGCAAAGGAAAACTGCTCAGAAACAAGTCGACAATAGCTGTGTCGGGAACTTGTGGCCTACACGTGTGTGTGTGCGTGTGCGTGTGTGTGTGTGTGTGTGTGTGCGTGTGTGTGCGTGTGCGTGTGCGTGTGTGTGTGTGTGTATCCTCTCCCCTCCCCTTCTACCCTCTCCCATGGTCCCCATGTGCCAATTTACTCAGGAGATATTGTCTTTTTCTACTTCCCATGTACATTAGATCCAGATAGGTTGTCTAGGTTCTCTGGGATTGTGAATTGTAGGCTGGTTTTCTTTGTTTTATGTCTAAAAACCACTTAAGAATGAGTACACACAATATTTGTCTTTCTGGGTCTGGATTACATCACTCAATATGAGGTTTTCTAGATCAATCCATTTGCCTGCAAATCTTAAGATGTTATTTTTTTCTGCTGTGTAGTACTCCATTATGTAAATGTACCACATTTTCCTTATCCTTTCTTTGACTGAGGGGCATTTAGGTTGTTTCCAGGTTCTGGCCATGACAAATAATACTGCTATGAACATAGCTGAGCACAAGTCCTTGTGGCACGATTGAGCATCCTTTGGGTATATACCCTAAAGTGGTATTGCTGGGTCTTGAGGTAGATTGTTTCCTAATTTTCTGAGAAATTGCCATAGTGATTGCCAAAGCTTATACTCCCACGAGCAATGCAGGAGTGTTCTCTTTCCCCACATCCTCTCCAGCGTAAGTTGTCATCAGTGTTTTTGATCTTGGCCATTCTGACAGGTGTAAGGTGAAATCTCAGAGTTGTTTTGGCTTCTTGCATATCTTTGATGTCTAAAGATATTGAACAATCCCTTAAGTGTCTTTCAGCCATTTTAGATTCCTCTGTTGAGAGTTTTCGGTTTAGGTATGTATAACATTTTTTATTGGATTATTTGTTCTTTTGATGACCAATTTCTTGAGTTCTTTGTATATTTTGGAGATTAGCCTTCTGTCCAATGTGGGCTTAGTGAAGATCTCTTCCCATTCTGTAAGCTGTTGTTTTGTCTTGTTGACCATATCCTTTGCTTTACAGAAGCTTCTCAGTTTCAGGAGGCCCCATTTATTAACTGTTTCTCTCCATATCTGTGCTACTGGGGTTATATTTAGGAAGTGATCTTCTGTACCAATGCATTCAAGTGTACTTCCCACTTCCTCTTCTATGAGATTCAGTGTGGTTGGTTTTATGTTGAGGTCTTTGGTCCATTTGGACTTGAGTTTTGTGCATGGTGATAGATATGAATGTATTTTTATTCTTGTACATGTTGATATCCAGTTATGCCAGCACCATTTGTTGAATATGCTTTCTCTTTTCCATTTGGTATCTTTTGCTTCTTTGTCAAAAATCTGGTGTTTGCAAGTGTATGGCTTGATATCCGGGTCTTCAATTTGGTTCCATTGGTCCTCCTGTCTGTTTTTGTGCCAATACCAGGCTGTTTTCAGTTCTGTAGTATAGTGGGAGGAGGGGGCTGCATCCTGTCACTCAGCTAGCTTAACCCCCGAAATAATCACACAGAAATTGTATTAATTAAACATTGCCTGGCCCAATAGTTGTAGCCTCTTATTGGCTAACTCTCACATCTTGATTCAACCCATTTCTAATAATCTGTATGCCACCACGAGGTCGTGGTTTACCGGAAAAGATTCAGCATGTCTGACTTTTCAGCTTCATGGCGGCTCTCTGTCTGTCCTTCTTTCCAAGCATCCAGTTCTGACTACTCCACCTATCTAATTGCTGCCTTATCAAAAGGCCAAGGCAGTTTCTTTATTTAACCAATGAAAGCAACACAAATACAGAAGGACCTCCTACACCACTGTAGTAGAGTTTGTAGTCAGGGATTGTGATGCCTCTAGAAGTTCCTTTGTTTTACAAGATTGTTTTGGCTATCTGGGCGATTTGTTTTTCCGTATGAACAATGTGAAGAATTTGGCTGGGATTTTGATAGGTATTGCATTGAATCTGTAGATTGGTTTTGGTAAGATTGCCATTTTTACTATGTTATTTCTACCTACCCAAGAGTATGAGCAATCTTTCCATATTCTGTTGTCTTCTTCAATTTCTTTCTTCAAAGATTTAAAGTTCTTGTCATACAGGCCTTCCACTTGTTTGGTTAGAGTTACTCTGAGATATTTTATGCTATTTGTGGCAATTGTGAAGGGGGATGTTTCTCTGATTTGTTTTTTAGTCCATTTATCATCTGTGAAAAGGAGGGCTACTGATTTTTTTGTTGTTGTTGTTAATCTTGTGTCCTGTGTAAACCCTATTTCTCATTCATGCCTCATTTCCAGCAATTGAATCCACACAGATATTATGGCTCTGGTCTCAGGGGGTTTATGTTTTGGGGAAAGACAGACACTAATACACCTCACACACACACTGTGTGTGTGTGTGTGTGTGTGTGTGTGTGTGTGTGTGTGTGTGTGTGTGTAGTATCTCTTAGGAAAATGGAAGCTACTTGATATTAGATAGGGACTGTCCCCAAAGGCCCATGTGACAAAGGATCTTGGTTCTGCTTAGAAGTTGTAGATCTTCCAAGGCTTGGCACCTAGGGGTGATCTCACTGTTCCCAGGGAGTACACCCTTGAAGGGAATGTTGGGTGTGCAGTCCTTTCTAATCTTTCACTTCCCCTCTGTGAGGTTTGGCTCTACCATGTACTTCTGCTGTGATGGATCACCTCACCACTGGCCAAAGGCCACAGGACTGAACTTTTGAAGTCGTGAACCATACAAACTTTCTTCTCTATAATCTGCTCATCTGTTAGAGTAACTGAAAGATGACACACCATTCTCTATGTCCTAACTATGATGGAATTTGATATAGGGAATGAGAGACTTGCACATCTGTTGGAAAGCAAAGGCTCTAAAGGCAGAGAAGCTGCCCCAGGTAAACTTGGTCCACCACATCAAAGGAAGCTTTCAAGAACTCACCCAGAGGGCACTGAAGTTCCCAGGAGCCACCTTAGCCTGCAAACCTGAGACAGGAGATTAGCAGGAAGTGCCTGGAAACACAATGAGTAAATTCCCAGCACACACATAAATATCAGAGCAAGGGGGCATGTGTTTGCGATCCCGGAGCTGAAGAAGCAGACAGGCAAGATCCCTGGAGTTTATTAGCCAGTCAATCTTGCCTACCTGGCAAGATCCAGGACAGTAAGAGACCCTGTCTCAAACAATGTGGATAGCCCTGAAGGATGACCCCTGAACACACACACACACACACACACACACACACACACACACACACATACCTTGAGTTCCTCCCTCTCCTTAGCACTGGGGCTTATAGAAACAGAGGCATGTGGATATGAGTGCCTTTTAAAAATCATGTTTCGTTGTATTACAATGGACATGTACAGGATTTTGCTGTAGTTTGAAGTTCTCTTCAAAAGGTTGCCAAGGAATTTAAATGACTCTTGTGGTGCACAGACAGGATTATATATGATAGGGTAACACTCTAATGATAAGAGTTTAAGGGAAAGCTAGGGTATTTTCACTGTCAAAATTGACAGTTTGTAGGATTCTTAGAAAATATCTCTGGAAGGAACAAAGTCAAGGTCATACTCACTCAGGCCTGAAACCTGGTTTATTGCTATTTTAACATTCTCACATAATATCTCTACATATGATAATATCTCTACATAAAAGGAACACCGGCTTTGTGTCAACAGCCTTCATATCAAATGTTAATTATGCTGGAATTCTTTTTTTATTGTTTTTATTGAGCTATATATTTTTCTCCTCTCCTTTCCCTTCCTCTCCCCTCCCCTTCTACCCTCTCCTATGGTCCCCATGTGCCAATTTACTCAGGAGATCTTGCCTTTTTCTACTTCCCATGTAGATTAGATTCATGTAAGTCTTTCTTAGGGTCCTCATTGCTGTCTAGGTTCTCTGGGATTGTAAATTATAGGCTGATTCTTCTCTGTTTTATGTCTAAAAGCCGCGTATGAGTGAGTACATATTTATTTGTCTTTCTGGGTCTAGGTTACCTCTTTCAATATGATGTTTTCTAGATCCATCCATTTGCCTGCAAATCTCAAGTTGTTATTATTTTTTTCTGTTGTATAGTACTCCATTGTGTAAATATACCACATTTTCCTTATCCATTCTTCAGTTGACAGGCATTTAGGCTGTTTCCAGGTCCTGACTATGACAAACAATGCTGCTGTGAACGTAGTTGAGCACATGTCCTTGTGGTATGATTGAGCATCCTTTGGGTATATACCCAAAAGTGGTATCGCTGGGTCTTGAGATAGGTTGTTTCCTAATTTTCTGAGAAATCACCATATCCAAAGGGGCTGTTCCAGTTTGCACTCCCATCAGCAATGGAGGAGTGTTCCCTTTACCCCACATCCTCTGTGCTGGAATTCTTGATTCTCAGCTAGCAAGAGCTTTCAGCCAGACTCAGGATGGATTAAGGGGCTGGCTCCTTTGCATTCTCATGCCTTCTTAATTTTTTTCTTCCTTTCCATCCAACTTGATTCTACCTGTGTATAGACCGAGGACAAAATTCCAGAGAGTGAACAGGAGAGTTGGGATACTTGTGTGAAATAAAGAAAAGGGTTTTTTATAAAAGAAAAGTCTGGAAAGTATCTGTGGATTTAACAACCTAGAGAACATTGTGATCACAGTGAGAGATGTTTGCGGGACAAAGTGTCAAGAATACCAATGGAGTGAGGTGAGGGAAACCAGAAAGGATGAGAAAAGGGGGAACAGTAGGGAATCCATTTTATGCCAAACTCAGCCTTCTGATGGCTAGCCCAGTCTCTCAAAAACTACTCCACTCTCATGATGGCTGTCCCACCTCTTGGGGTAATACAAGCCACTTCTAAAGGCATATGCTTAGGGAGGAGACAGACACGGGACAGTGGCTGATGAGTTTCTAAACATGGGTGGTATCTAAGTTCATTTTAAACACTCAAGAGAGAAAAATAATGGGGAGGAGGGAGTACTAAAGTAGGAGCCAGATCTAAGCTGATGTAAGGGGAGTGCCAGGAAGCAAAGGGTTGAATGTGCCCCCCACCAAAGTTTTTATGTTGTAAACTCAAGCCCCAACACAAAAGAGTAAGCAGAGGTGACTAGGTCATGAGGGCTCTGCCTTCCTTCATGGAGCAATTTTATTTGGGAGGTGGACCAGTTATCTAAAGAATGGAAAGGCCATCATAAGAGTAGCCTAGTCACTAAGGAAGTGGATTTTCTATTTTTGTAGTAGGCTAGCTACTACAAAATTGGGCTTGTAATCAAGGGAGTGGTGTAGCCATAGTAAGAATGAGCTAGCCATCATGAGAATGGGATTTTCATCACAAGACTGAATTTGATATAAAATGAGTTCCCACTATCCTCTTGCTCCCACCCACTATCTTACCCTTCTGGGTAATATGATCATTTTCAATAGATGTGTTCGCTAGACCTTGGACCTAGGCTTCAGAACTGTACCAAATAAATGTTCTTATCAATTACTTTTTCTACCTGTTCTATCATAGCAACAGGAAAGAAAAGCCAGGATACAAGAACAAACTCCCTTTGGCCCATGTTATAAAAGCAGGTCTACATATCACAAGAGCCAATAGGAACCACCAACTTCTCTCTTCCAGAATGTTCTAAGTCACAAGACACGAGTGTAGAGGACATTACAAGAATATATAGCACACCTCAGCTCATTGGTTCCTGGTGTGGTAAGTAGTTTGGGTCTGGTAGCAACAGAGCACCTTGCTGAGACATAGAGATACTGAGCAGTTGCTCTGAGTTGTACAACTAGGCCGGGCTAGAGTGAGATACCTGCAGGCCTGGAACCCAGTGTAGAAATCTGCTGAACTAAACAGCAAGGCTGAGGATCCCCACGCAGTCAGCCCCTCCCTCCTCCAGCCTGGTAGCCCAGACCAGGGCACCAAGATGCTATGAAAGAGCATCATGGAGGCAGTATCTATACCCTCATACAAAATTCAAGTACCTTCTGGGCTAAACAGGGACCTTTGGAGGCTGGTTAGGGGAGGGATGGACACCACTGTGCAGTGACTGGGAAATCTTTCCTTCTCTGTCTGCCTGGAAAGTCTTGTGTTGTTCCTACAGGCTGGACTCAAGACTCAAAGCAGGTAATGACTCCTTCTGGATCTAAGGAAGCAAACAGCACATTTCGGGATTATTCCCACAGTCCAGTGGGACCTGATCTCTGCCAATGTTCTACTCACCTCTGCCTTCTGGGCAGACAGGGAGTTCCTTAGAGGCCAGGTTTCTGAGCAGGTATTGGCAGAGTGTGAAGGGGCTATAAAAACATCAGAGCCAAATTGTCCTGCCTATTACAGGGTAGGTTGGTGTAATTTCATAGTGATAAGGTGGCTGCAGTTGTGGAAGAGATAGGTGCTCCCATAAACCCAGGTCACCAGCAGGGCATGGGTTGAAAAGGTAAAGGGAAGAGAAGGATCACCCTCTGCTAGATAAGTTTGTGGCTGGAATTATGATCCGGGTAGAGAATGGGAGCATAGGCATCTAGAGTCCTGGGACCTGTTTCTGCTCCAACCTTGTGGCTCCAACCAGATCCAGGGAAGGTAGGTGAGTGTGAGCAACAAGTAGGCTGGCATAGGCAGAAAGCTGGAGAACCACTTAACAACTGTGGGGCCATATTATCTATGATTCTGTGCCCAACCCATTTTTGGGACCCCCAATCATTCTCCACCACCACCACCATCTAGCTCAGGTCTCTACAGCCTGTGCCAGCTCTGGCTGAATAACCCAGTGGTCAGACAGTCTGAGCATGTCACTTACCAGCAGCTCTGGTGACCCAGGACTGAGTCCTTAAAGAATGATCTATCTGTGCTGGCATACAGAGGACCAGCTAGGGGGCAGAGAAAGGAGATGTCTCATTCAGTATGGCCTGGGAAATGACACTTTCCTCCAATCCCTGGAGGTGGCTGTACCCCTGGGATAAAACCCGCTAGAAAGAAGCCATTAGTCAAATTTTCTGCAAGGTGTCTGGAGAAAAAACTGGGGTGACTGCTAAGGATGAGGAGACTGTCGGCATCACAGAAAGAAAAAGTTTCCTATCCCATCACAGGGCCTGCAGACAACCTGGATGCTGGTGCTACCAGATAAGGCCCCGGGGTATGGACAGGGAGTCTGAGGCCTTGACCAGGACCATATCTCCCTGAGTTAACCACTCTTTGGGACTCAGAATGTGTGCTGGGCTATCACTGCCACCTCCTGGTTGTCAGTTTCCAACTCTTGCAGAATAAGGGGTGGTTCAGTTGTCCTCTGATTCTATGGTTCTCAACTGCTCACCCAAATCGAAGGATTGTCTTCAGGGAGCAGCAGAGGGGCTAAATCAGGCCATCTGCTGCTCCTACCCAGCAGGAAGTGGCCCAGGATTCTTGGGAGAGCACAGGACTAGGATTCAGGCCTGGGCAGAGCCACAGAGTACATTTGTTCAAGTTCTGCACTGCACAAAAGTAGTCATCCAGAGACACGCTGCAGTCTCCATAAAACAGGCTGATGCTCCTCTAATGTGCACTCAGGTGCCCCACAAGCAAGCGACAACTCTGAACTCACTGTCAAAACCACTTCTCATTCTGTGACTTCCAGCATCAGGGAGAACCTGTCCTTCAACATCTTCTTATCAGAAATGGGGCTCACCGTTGCTTCCCAGGAGAAATGATCCATGGCGTGACTGAGACAGTCCATTTCTGGGAGAGTGCAGAGATATAACTAACAGCAAGGTCCCGGCTAGAGTTTCCTCCCACCTCCCCCAGTCCAAGATTCATTGCTGAGGATGACCGCCTGTCACCCAGGAATTCTGCTCTTAAAACCATCCATGGGCTGGGTAGGAGCCTCCCACAGCCCCTAATGAGATGGCCACAGTATCACATTTTCACCATAGAATCCTCGTTCCGGGCAGGACTTTTGACCACCCATAGACTGAACAGTGAGGACCAGGTGAGAGTCTAGGTGAATAGTCACAGGATAGCTGCATGTGCGGGTTTTCACCTTTTTATGTTTTCCTTCTTTATTCTTTTTTATTGTTTTTATTGAGAAATATATTTTTCTCTGCTCCCCTCCCTTTCTCCCACCTCCCCTTTTACCTTCTCCCATGATCCCCCCACTCCCAATTTATTCAGGAGATCTTGTCTTTTTTAATTCTCATGTAGATTAGATCCATGTATGTCTCTTTTAAGGTCTTCTTTGTTGTCTGTGTTCTCTTGGATTGTGAATTGAAGGCTGATTCTTCTTTGCTTTATGTCTAAAAGCCACTTATGAGTGAGTACATATTGTTTTTGTCTTTCTGGGTCTGGATTACATCACTCAATATGATGCTTTCTATATCATCCATTTGCCTACAAATTTCAAGACCTCATTTTTTTTCTTCTGTGTAAATGTACTACATTTTCTTTATCTATTCTTCAGTCGACAGGCATTTAGGTTGTTTCCAGGTTCTGGCTATGACAAATAATGCTGCTATGAACATAGTTGAGCACATTTTGGATATATACCCAAAAGTGGTATTGCTGGGTCTTGAGGTAGGCTGTTTTCTAATTTTCTGAGAAATCACCATCCTGATTGCCAAAGCAGTGATTGTACCAGTTTGCTCACCCACCAGCAATGTAGGCGCGTTCTCTTTACCCCACATCCTCTCCAGCATAAGTTGTCATCAGTGATTATTATCTTGGCCATTCTGACAAGTGTAAGGTGAAATCTCAGAGTTGTTTTTTTTTTCTTGCATTTCTCTGATGTCTAAGGATGTTGAACAATTCCTTAAGTGTCTTTCAGCCATTTTAGATTCCTCTGTTGAGAGTTCTCTGTTTAAGTATGTATACAATTTTTTTTAGATTATTTGTTCTTTTGATGACCAATTTCTTGAGTTCTTTGTATATTTTGGAGATTAGCCTTCTGTCCAATGTGGGCTTAGTGAAGATCTCTTCCCATTCTGTAAGCTGTTGTTTTGTCTTGTTGACCATTCCTTTGCTTTACAGAAGCTTCTCAGTTTCAGGAGGCCCCATTTATTAATTGTTTCTCTCCATGTTTGTGCTACTGGGGTTATATTTAGAAAGTGGTCTCCTGTGCCAATGTGTTCAACTGGTACTTTCCACTTTCTCTTCTTTGAGGTTCAGTATGGTTGGTTTCATATTGAGGTCTTTGGTCCATTGAGTTTTGTGCATGGTGATAGATATGGATGTATTTTTATTCTTGTACATGTTGATATCCAGTTATGCTAGCACCATTTGTTGAATATGCTTTCTTTTTTCCATTTTATATCTTTTGCTTCTTTGTCAAAAAATCTGGTGTTTGTAGGTGTGTGGGTTGATATCCAGGTCTTTAATTTGGTTCCATTGGTCCTCCTGTCTGTTTTTATGCCAATACCAGGCTGTTTTCAGTACTATAGCGCTGTAGTAGTTTGTAGTCAGGGGTTGTGAGGCCTCGAGAAGTTCCTTTGTTGTACGTGATATCTGGGTGTTTTGTTTTTCCATATGAAGTTGAGTATTGGTTTTTTTTTTTGAACAATGCGAAGAATTTGCTGGGATTTTAATGGGCATTGCATTGAATCTGTAGTTTGCTTTTGGTAAGATTGCCATTTTTACTATGTTACTTCTACCTACCCAGGAGCGCAAGAGATCTTTCCACTTTCTGGTGTCTTCTTCAATTTCTTTCTTCAAAGATTAAAGTTCTTGTCATACAGGAATTCCACTTGTTTGGTTAGAGCTTCTCTGAGATATTTTATGCTATTTGTGGCTATTGTAAAGGGTGATGCTTCTCTGATTTTTTTCTCAGCCCAGTTATCATCTGTGTAAAGGAGGGCTATTGATTCTTTAGAGTTAATCTTGTATCCTGCTAGATTCCTGGAAGTGTTTATAAGTTGTAGAAGTTCGTTGGTGTAATTTTGGGAATTGCTTATGTAAACTATCATATCATCAGCAAATGGTAAGAATTAGACTTCATCTTTTCTGATTTTTTTCTTGATCTCCTTTTGTTGTCTTATTGCTCTAGCTAGAACCTCAAATACTATATTGAATAGATATGGAGAGAGTGGACAACCTTGTCTTGTTCCTGATTTCAATGGGATCACTGGGAATTTCTCTCCATTTAGTTTGAGGTTGCTGTTGACTTTCTGTATATTGCTTTTGCTATGTTTAGGTATGTTCCTTGTATCCCTGCTGTCTCCAAGACCTTCATCATGAAGGGGTGTTGTATTTAGTCAAAGGCTTTTCAACATCTAATGAGATAATCATGTGGTGGTTTCTTTTTTTCAGTTTGTTTATATGGTGGATTACATTGAGAGATCTTTCACATGTGGAACCATTACTGCATCTCTGGAATGAAGCCTACTTGGTCATGGTGGATGATTTTTCTGATGTGTTCTTGAATTCGATTTGCCAGTATTTTATTGAGTATTTTTGCATCAATGTTCTTGAGTGAGATTTGTCTGTAATTCTCATTCTTAGTAATGTCTTTATGGGTATTAGAGTAATTGTAGCCTCAGAAAGAGTTTGGCAGTGTTCCTTCTGTTTCTATTGTGTGAAACAATTTGAGGAGTATTGGTATTAGTACTGATTTTCACTTTTTTGATGTGAACTCAGATCAACAGACTCCTGTCTGCTGGTCCACATTGTCTCTCTCTCCTTGGTTCTTCCATATCCTATTGAGAAACAGCCTAACTAGAGAGTAAACAAGGGTCCTACATGATCTTCTTATCCCCGTACTTGCCATCAGGGATCAAATAAGGATTCTTCACATCCTTTTGAACCACGAGCTCTCTTGAACTCTCTGGTTGGGGCTGAGAATAGAGGATAGCAGCTTTCTCAATGAGGAAATCCGTCTAGCATTGGGACTGGAGGCACTGAAAGCTAACAGGAGTCAGAGACACATAGGTAGCAGTACTGGATTTGAGTACACTCTTCTGGAATGCTCTAAGATGGTCTTTTGGTTGGTGGGTGGGTTAACTGGTTCGTTGAAACAGGATTTTTCTTATTCTCTGGTTCAAGCTATACTGAAACTTACCATGTAGTTCAAGCCGGCTTGAAACTTGTGACAATCCTCTTGCCTCAGCCTCCCAAATATAACTACAGGTGCAAGTCACCACACCCAGCTCAGTGAGTCTTTTTGTATTAGTCATTCCCGTGTTGCTTTCAAATCTTCACTATCACAAGCTTTTGCCCATGAGAATTTAGAAAACAGGAGTCGTTCTAGAAACATCTGTGGCTGTTTTGTCTGGAAACTCCATGCCTCTCTATCTAGAAGACTAATTCACACTTTAACTGACAAGTTCCTATGTATTGTAGGACAGCGAGCTGAAAGATAGTGATCACCCTGTTGAGCAACTCAGGTTCTGCTCGGCAGTGACATGTGAGTATAGTGGAGGCTGAGGAGTAGTCAGAAATAAATATAACAGCATCCAAAACCTGGGCAGCAAGGGGAATGAGCCTGGAGCTTAGAGCTGGAGGAAAATTTAGGCTGTCAGCTTATAGTTTAAATATGAAACTAGAAGGCTGGGGAGATAGCTCAGTACTAATAGTGGTTGGCTTGCCTTGAGAGCAAGAAAACCTGAGTTTAAGCCCCAGAACCCACGTACTAAAACCAAGAGTGCATGTAATCCCAACATAGGGGAAGTAGAGACAAGAGAATCCTCGGACCTATTGAACTGGCGAGCTCCAAATGCATTGAAAGGCCTGACTCAAAAATAGGGTGAAAATTGAATGAAGAAGGTCCCCAGTCATTGACATATGGTACACACAAAAGCATGCATGCTTGCACACACACACACACACACACACACACACACACACACACACACACACCTAGAGAGGGAGAATTCATGGTGACGGGATGGGAGGGGCAACCAGTGACAATCAAAGCCCAGGCTGAGACTACAACAGTAGCAGGGACAGAGAAAACTGCCAGCAACAAACCAGAGTAGGCTCAAAAATTCTGGAACACAAGCTATTCTGTTGTGCCCTTCTGACAGCCAAGTGTCCACTTCCCTACAATCAACCTGGCAGCAAGGGATGAAGCCACCAACCTGATTGGAAACTTCCTCTTTGGCACCTCTCCTCTCTGGAGGTTTGCCATGCTGTCTTCCAATCATCTTCATTGTCTTCTCATTACACACTAGACTCATTGGACTCTCGTGGAGGAGCTCCACAGACTCACCTGAGACCCACAGTCCTGCTGCTGGCACTTTGGGGCACTCCTGCACTCTGAAACTCACAGTCTCTGTCACTCACATCAGACGTCTGCTCCTGAACAACAGACTAGTTCTCCAGAAGACTGCTTTTGGCTCCCTGTCCCCCATAATGCAGCAAGGGGTCGTGGAGAAGGACAGTATTAGCCTGGGCTGAAAACACAGGTCTGGAGGTGTGAAGATGAGAATGGATGAGCAGAAGGCATAGAGGGGGCAGATGAATACAAGAAGAGGATGTTTCTCATGATCCCTGGCAAAGAAACTTAAGGGAGAAAGTGCCCCTTTGGATTCATAAACATTCCAGTGTGCCAGGAAAGGCATGGAGGCAAATGGGTCCGCCGTGGTATGAACGTAGGAAGCGGGGGACAGAAGCAGAACTGATAAGCACCTTAGAAAAGGTGAAAGCAAGGGCAATGGAAGGCTGCACAGGCCTTGAATCTCTGTACTTGGGAGGCAGTGGCAGATGGAGGCCCTATAGCGAGACCTTGGCAAAAAGAAGAAGAAAGGAAGAAAAGAAAAGGTGATTTGGCTGTCGAGTCAGCAGCTGCTGCGGCCGATCAGCGTATGCAGCACCGGAAGGGGAGGGGTTTTCAATCAGCCCAGGTCTTACTGGGGGAATCTCCCTGTGTACTCTGCAGCCCCCATGATCAACCCCTTGTCTTACTGGAGACATCATCCCCCACACACACACCTCCCACCTCCCATGCATGCTGCATCCCCTGTGTAAGGCTTAGTTTTCTTATCTGCAGATAGAGTAGACCTGACTCAAATGCTGTGGGAGGGACCCAGCGGGGTGAGCAGTACCCAAGCGGCTGTGAGGCAGATAATGTGTCTCTGGGAACATTTCAGTGGCCAAACATCAGGGCCCGCAACCCACAAATTCACTTCTGAACTGCCCCGACCAGCGAAGGGATCTTGTCACAAACTGCAGCGGGGACCGCCAGGGCATGTTAGACCCGCAGCAGTGAGTGGACTTTCTCAAGCCATGGGCCCCGTTTTCTCCCTTTCTCAAGCTTAGCCCTGCCCCTCCACTCCTGCACATTCAGAGTACACATGAATTGAACTGCATTTATTGTTAAAGCACGTCACGCCCATAGAGCAGAGGAAGGAGGGGAAACTGTGACCGAGATGTAAAAAGATAATAATAAAGCATATCACATCGAGTCATGGATGTCTCTCCTAGGAGGCCCTGTACAGACACTGTACCTTGAGTACTGGGGACATGGGGGAAAGTCAGTCACACTTCTGTCCCTAAGAGCTCTGTGAGAATCCGAAGGGAAGAAGGCAGATAAGAGAGAAAACAGCCTGAAGCACGATCAACCCCAGAGCAGGATCTCCACGGTTCACAAACCACACTGATACACAGAGAGGGTGGCAGGGCTCCTGAGTCAAATATTCAGAGGAGCAACAGCATCAGATAGGAAAAGTATATCTCAAGCGGGGGAGAGCCAGGGGCTGCCCACCACCCATGACATCATAGTCAGCTAGGCCTCGGCGTCAGCTTGGGTCCCTTGAGTCCCTTGAGTCCAGGGGCCACATGGGTCAACCAGTTTCTCCCAACCCAACCCACTCACACCTGCCAATCAACCTGCCCTTCCTAGCAGGTGAGCCCAAGGATCATCTCCCATGGAAAGTCCCTTGTGCTCTGGAAACAGAGCTCTATGGGATCCTGGGGTACACGTGTATGCACCTGTGAACTGTTCAAGGCAAACACTGCACATTAGAAGGTACATGACTCATAACAGTCACGTGACTAGAATGACAGTTATAGAGCATGTCCGAGTGCCACACATCATGCTTAGGGGCAGACTGTAAGTAATCTCCATCACACTCATTAGGACGTAGAAGATCTGAAGGACCAGGCTAGCTGGTAGCTTTGCAAAGAGGGGACTAAGGAAAAGACAGAGACTCTGTGAAGATGTCCCATGGAAGAGGAGACTTCAGGCTTCTCAGTCTGCTCACAGGTCCATGAGCAGGGTTTGGGGTGGTCCCATGGATAAGCAAGACATTCACCTGAGAGAATTGGAACTGAGCCTCGTGGGGCCACTGCACTGATGGAAGCACAGAGTTCCCTCTGAACATTCCTTGCATTCTGGATGTAAAAATAAAAATAGGTAGGTAGATGATAGATAGATAGATAGATAGATAGATAGATAGATAGATAGATAATAGATAGATAGATAGATGGTAAATAGATAGATGATAGATAGATAGATAGATAGATAGATAGATAGATAGATAGATAGATAGATGATAGATGGATAGATAGATGATAGATAAATGATAGATAGATAGATAGA
>NW_004949161.1:2216303-2221184 GCF_000317375.1 Microtus ochrogaster
GAAGATAGATAGATAGATAGATAGATAGATAGATAGATAGATAGATAGATAGATAGATAGATGATAGATAGATAGATAGATAGATAGATAGCCCATGTGACAGGCCCAGGACTGCACTGGTGTAGTTTCATGATCGCTGGTGTGTTATGAAGAGCTTTCTTCAGTCATTCTAAGCCCCACCCCAGTGTCCATGGCCAGCCAAAGCCACAGCAACATCAGTCTGGAAGACCCACAAGGGCCACTGTCCCCTTCTTTCATTTCAGGAGACTCT
Source organism: Microtus ochrogaster (assembly GCF_000317375.1). Taxonomy (NCBI): domain Eukaryota; kingdom Metazoa; phylum Chordata; class Mammalia; order Rodentia; family Cricetidae; genus Microtus; species Microtus ochrogaster. Next base: position 2,216,575 of record NW_004949161.1, read on the forward strand.
GATCTCCTCTCTCCTCCTGACACTCCTCCTCTGGTCCAGATGAGACTCAGTTCTTGACAGTAGAAGGTTCCTATGGGCCCAGGCAGCATTCCTTCCCGGAGGTGACCTGTGACTCAGCTGTCACGGAGCTGCCGGCATTCACTTAGGATCATAAGCTGTTCAGACGAGCATAGACTACAAATATCTGCCCCAGCTTCCAAATACCTTTGAAGCAGCTTGGGCACATACATAAATCTCTTATACTCGGAGGCAGGATGAAATGGGGAAAGAAGGCCCACATTCATCCAGTCACAGTTAGATGGGCACAGGAAGCCCTGGCTTGTGGCTGCACAGGTGGGGATGGTGGGACCACAGTGTCCTCTGGGTTTCCAAACACTGTAGGAATCTAGAGGGCATTCACAGAGAAGAAATTGTCAAAAAAAAATGGAATCAGGAAGATGGCTCAGCAAATAAACTTGCTTGCTGCCTACCCTGAAGACCTGGGTTCCATCCCTAGAACCCACAAAGCAGAGGAAGAGAACCAGCCCCCAACACAGACACACACACACACACACACACACACACACACACTTCTCTGAGTTCTAAGTATATGTCATGACATGTATTTATTCATACTTGTACATATTAAATATATAAATAAATGTAATTTTAAAGAAAGTATCAATGTTCACGAAGACAAACATATTTAGCTATGTTTTAACATTACAGTGTGTATATACATTAAGTACTCTACAACACGCAGTTTTATGCTTTTTGTGACAAAAATAAATTTAGGGGCTAGGGAAATGAAAGTGTTTGCCAGGATCCATCACCCAGAACTCACATAAAAATGTCCAGAAGAAGCTGCAACACTCAGAAAAGAAGTCCCGCACCTCACCTGGGCAGCGCAATAAAGCCAACCCTGTTGGCAGAGATATGGGTAAGCAGCCCTGAAGTTGTGAGCATGGAAGAGCTGTCCCCACTACTCATTTGTCATGTGGCAGCATGGGTGGGGGAGAGATGTCCCCCACCCCTTCCCACCCAGCAAGGCCTAAAGCAGGTGAAAGAGAGGACCCTGAGGTCATAAGAGTGGGAGAGCTGTCCCTGTCCCTCATCTGCTGCTGCAGCACTCCGGAGAGTGGCCCCAAAACCTCGCCTGGGCAGCAGAGTAGAGCTGGCCCTGAAGTGTAGGTGGAAAAGAACTGATCCGAGGATGTGAAAGAGGAAAACTGGTCCCATCCCTTGCTCATCATGGAAGGGTTGAACTCGCCAGGGCAATGCTGGAGAGCTCACTCTGGTGGTGAAGACGGAAGAGCTGGCGGGCTGACCAACATTGCAACTACCCAGGCCCAGAACCAGGGTTATGTCTTGGCCCACCCCAATATCCATGCATCTGTGATCTGCTGAAGCATGGGAGGATGGGGGTCAGTTCTGTAGACCCATGGCTACAGGATCTAAATGACACAGGTAGCAACAAGATGTCTAGGAGAAGTCCCAGTGAGAGCCCAGGGTCAGACCAAACCAATGATTCCTTGCAATGAACATCTGCTTATAAAAATGGACAGATAAAGGGTCACTGTGTGACTCACTGTGCCATACTGCAGCTTCCATGACGAGATTTTCCCTTTCTTCCTTTTTATACCTTTTTTCTCTTAAATTCTATTTTATTTCATTTGGGGGGAAGGGAGATGGGGGGGGCTGTCCAGCCTCTGGGTCCTGACCCTCCAGGCAGTGTCAGAGGTGGGCTTCCTCTCATGGTCTGGGTCTCAAACTGGACCAGTCATTGGCTGGCCACTCCCACTGACTCTGTTACCTGCTTCTGGAACCCTTTCCTCCTACTGGGTTACCTCATCCAGCCTTAATAGGAGAGGGGGAGACAAGGTTCCTGTAACTTGATATGTCATAGCTGGTTGATATTCATGGGAGGCCTGCCCTTTTCTGAAGGGGGAATGGGGAGATGAGAAGATGGGGGCACAAACTGGGAAGAGGTGGGGAGGAGGATTGCAGTCTGGATGTAAAAGCAAAATAGGTACGTAGGTAGGTAGGTAGGTAGGTAGATAGATAGATAGATAGATAGATAGATAGATAGATAGATAGATAGATAGATAGATAAATGGATGCTAGACAGATTGATAGATAACTTAAATAAATACAAATTAAAAAATACATTCTATGGCCTCACATGCACATATGGGGATCCATGATCACACACAGGCAAGCTTGATATAGACCCCTACAGCTACTTGGCACCTGTCTGAGCTGTAGGGTACCCCCCCCAGTATGGTCCACCCCTGACAGTAATGACAAGGGAAGGGATGCTTGTGCTAGAAGTAGCCCCAATAGCACTTGATCAGAAAGTTCCAAGGTGCTCAGTAGCCCGAGCCTGACTAAACGAGAGGGATACTGCTGCAGTTGTTCAGACTCCCTAGGAGAAGGAACACAACTGAAGGAGAACCAGAAAGACTCTTTCAAAGGTGGGCTTCTCTCACCAGGTTTCAGGGCGCTATTTCCTGGACACAGGGAAAAGCAGGTCCCAGGCTCCTGAGAGGAGTCTCTATTTCTCCTGCCTTCTAGGAGAGTTTGTGCTTCCCACCTGCACCAAGGCAGGTTAGGTGAAGGGTGTGGTATCTGCTTATCTAGCATCATAGGAGAGAGGCAGGACTTAGGACAGGTCAGTGCTCAGTGGTGACATGTTTGTCCAACAATCCAACGTTCTGTGCACTTTTTATCTAGGGGTCTATTGAGAGTGTAATAAGTATGTCCACTGCAGTACCAACCAGAACCCTGCCCTTGATGATCCCATTTGGATCCAGGTAGGAAAAGATGACAGAACCATCCAGAGAAATTCCTGTCTGTCCTTCCATTCCCTCTTGCTGGCTGCAACTGATGCAGGTTCTGAATGAGGTGAAAAGTACACATGTCAGGAGAATGTCTGGTATTCACCACCCTTGAAGAGGACTCCGACACAGCCCAGTGGACAGAAGGGAGGGGCTTGAGAGAGGGGAGGGGGATTTTGTCTTGGTTTTGAGCTAAGCTCTTAGACAATATTATGACGTTGATAACGACAGTGCAAACAGGAGCTGGGAGGTTGTGTTGACTCTTGACAGAAAGAAACTCACTGGTGGACTATGGGGTTGGGGGCAGGGGGCTACTTGCTAAAGAAAAGAACAGCTGACACTCAGCACCTTCCAGTCCCTTCCTGTCCTCCATCTCCTGCTCTCAGCTTCATCTTCTCCCACTGCAGACCCCAGACACAAGCACCATACCCACATGCATATACACACCACACACATGTATATATACATATATACACATACACCACACACGTGCACAACACATGCACACACCGCACACATGTACACATACACTACACATACACACTAACACACCACAAGCACACATGTACACACGCACATGCACACCCACATACATATCACAAATGCACACGCAATGCACACACCACACATGCATACACACATATACACATGCAAACAGACTGTACATGCACATACAACACCATGCACAAACATGCGAGCTTGTACACACATGTACATAAACGCACATGCACACACCCTAGGTGCTCCTGAGTGTGGCCTTGTAACTAAGTGAAATATTCTGTAACACACCTGTCTAACGAGGATGGATTTTCCCCTGTAGAGAGGTTGTCACAAGCAGAAAAGGTCGAAGGATAGGTGTGTGCTTACAGGTCAGCCCTGCTTCCCTGACAGTTCTTCACTGCCTGCACCACCCCACTCATGCCTGCCACGTCTGCCTGAGCCCATGAGAGAAGTAAGCCACTAAGCCTGAAGCTTCCTTTGCCTACTCTTCCGAGGCCAGCCGGGAATTGCTTTCTTATCAGTTTTAAGATGGAGCTGTCAGGTCCAAGGAGCTTAAATAACTCGGCTGTGAGAGGTCACCAGGGAAAATGGAGGCCAGTGCGGTCTGAGCTGCTGCCTCTGCAGAGGGCTCGTTGAGGGCTTAGCCAATCACATCAGCTCAATGACCCTCCTCAGGGTCTCCCGAGGAAATGATGTTTGTGAATTTGGCACTCCGTCTAAGGGCGACAGCATCTGAAGGAGGGTAAGGACACTAAGCTACATGGTTACCCTGCTATGTTTAACATGAAGTGTCCCGTTATGGTTTGAATCTAGAATATCCTTCACTGATTCATATTCTGGGCAATTGGTCTTCAGCTGGTGGTGCCATTTTAGAAGGCTGTGGAGCCTTTGGATGGGGCAGAGCGAGTACTGAAGGCAGGCCTTTCAGTGTTAGATCACAGCCTCTGCTTCCACCCACTCTCTGGTCCTTCTTGGTGTGCAGACCCTCTGCTATACACTCCTGGCAACATGAAATCTCTTTGAAACAGTGATTCAAAACAGTGTCCTCTGTGCTAAGCTGGTCTGTTTCACAGACGGTTGCCCCAGAGACATGCATTGGGGGCTTTGTACCCAGCGCTGATACTGTTTGAGGGAGGTTCTAGAAACAGGAGGCAGGACCTAGCTGGAAGAAGTAGGTCACTGGGGTGGTCCAGGGGAATGTCTGGTTCCTGGGCCCTTAGTCTATCACTCTGCTTCCTGGTGGCTACTCACTTCAAAATCTCCTCCACACATCCCCCCTCCACACATCCCCCC
>NW_004949161.1:2221752-2226970 GCF_000317375.1 Microtus ochrogaster
CCCCCCACATCCTCCCCCCCTCCACACATCTCCCCACAGTGTGCTGCCTCAGCACAGGCCCTGAACCTGAAGTCAGATGACCACAACTTAACTCTCTCAAACCCTGAGACAAAGAGATCTTTGCTTCCTTAAGTTGCTTTGTCTTCCTGAACAATCTGACCACTTAGCCAGTGTTTCCCTGACTTCTTTAAAGAAACTAAAGGTAAATACTTTTAGTCAATGTGTTAAATTGTCCAGACTATAAACACAAATGGTGTCAGACCACACTGGTTTTCACAAAGACCCCGACAAATGTGAACTCCAACCATGTCTTGGTAACCTCACATTCAAACTGGCAGAACCTCAAGTACTTTCACCCTGTAGTAGTGTGAGAGACAGGTAGCCAGGGGTGCTGCCTACTAAGAAAGCCCTAAGAAAGCTGTGGAAGTGCCCATCACTGAAAGTGGTTTTCTTGGCATTGGTACTATGCAAATAGCTTTAGCCATTGAACTGTCCTAGAGATCTTTCTGATTAATACTGTTGATCAATTTTTTTCAAAATTATTATTTGTATGTTAGTGTGTTCATGTATGTATACATGCATGTGTGTATGATGTGTATCTATGAGTGTGTAGACCATGTGTATCTATGTGAAATTCGGAGAACAGCTTTGTGGGATTGATTCTCTCCTTTTACTTTTACTTGGGTTCTGAGAATTGAGTTCAGGACATTAGATTTGTATCACTGGGCAAAAAGTGCTGTTACCTGCTGAGCCATGTCACTGGCCCTCCATTGATTTTTCTTACCTGTTGTATAGTATTCTGTATCATAGATTTCTATCATTAATCTAGCTATTTCCCTTTTGATATGAATTTAGGTTGTTTCCACATTTTAATTTGTATAAACAATATTACCTTAAACACTCCCATGCTGCATGCACCACTCTCTCATTAGATGCTCAAAATAACTATAAGATAAATGAGTATTGGCTAGCTCTTAAACTAAGAAAATTGAGACCAGTCTAGTCATGAAGCCGGGCCAGGGGTGATAAAGAAGGCTCTGCATTAAAACACTAGCTGTGCAAGCAAGAGGATCATGATGTGGGAATGATTTATTAATAAAGAAAACTGCCTAGGCCCATTTCATAGGCCAACCCTTAGGTAGGCGGAGAAAACAGAACAGGATGCTGGAAGAAAGAAGCTGAGTCAGTGAGTCGCCATGATTGTCCCACTGCAGGCAGATGCAGGTTAAGATCATTCCTGGTAAGCCAGCTTGTGGACCACAAAGAATAATAGAAATGGGTTAGATCAATATGTAAGAGCTAGCCAATAAGAGGCTGGAACTATTGGGGCCAGGCAGTGTTTAAAAGAATACAGTTTCCGTGTAATTATTTCGGGACATAAGCTAAGCTAGCCATGTGGGTGGCCGGGTGCGGGGGACGCAGCCCCGCCACTCTTATTTCAACAGGATCAGAGTTCAGATCTCTGGTACCCATATAGATGACATGTGGGTGTGGTATCCCACCTGCACTCCCAGTCCAGAAGGCAGACACAGGGGATCCCCAAAGCCAGCTGGCTAGCAAGAGCAACCATATGATCAAGCTCTGAGTTTGACTGAGAGATCATGCGTCAAAGAATAAGGGGGAAGAGTGACTGGGGAAACCCTTTACATCATCATCCAGCCTCTACACATACACACATACATGTTCACATGCACCAAACCAACACTCATGTTCCCACACACATGCATCCCACAAACACACACACACAAGGAGAAGGAAAGGTACAGGTTATTATGCCCATATCATGGAGTCCCCCCAAAACCAACTAGGAGACCAAGTCCTGTAGGTAAAAGCAAAGAGCCTTATTTTTACACAAGTTTTCAAACTCGGTCTCTTCATGTGTCCAAAGTATTGGAGTAATCAGAGAGTCCCGAGGTCAGTTAGAGCTGGGCTTTTATAGGAGATGGGGGTGAGGGATTTCTAAGGTCCAGGACCCCTGATTGGCTGACATTTGTCTAGGGGTGTCCTGATGAAAAGCTACCAGTGTGTGCTGGAAGGTGCTCCTATCTACAATGGTAGGAATTTCCTTTGGATAATCTGTTCCTGGGTGGTCTCAGTTTGTGGTCTTTTTTGGAACCAGGTAATGCCTTAGGGTAAACTACTGAGACTCAGGACTCTATTGAGCTTGTCATGGCTGGTCCTACACAGGTGTCACCTAACAAACTAAAAAGAAGACTAAATGAAGATAAAAGCAGGTGATGAAAAAGGGGGAAGGGCAGCCAAAAGGACCCATGACAAATGGAAAAGGGTGAGACTGCAAAGGGTGGGGAGGTCACAAGGGAGTCTGTGGTAGCAGGGTTGGGGAAAGGGAAGGAGGACCCACTGATCACGCTTTGCTCAGAAAATGCAGGGTGACATCTAAGACCTCCTATGCTGATGAAAGGGAACGGGGGGGGGGGGCGGGGGAGAGGAGGGAAAGGGAAGAAAGGAGGGGGAGGGGAGGAGGAGTAGGGAGGAAAAGAAGAAAGGGACCAAGGACATTTTTAGGAAGAAATCAGGTTAGCGTGCAGCAGGCTGGCCAGCCTTCAGAACTCATGTTCCCCCCTCCACCCATTTCCTCTCTCTCCGAAGGTCCTGACTTCTTAGCTCTTCCTCTACAATAGAGTCTGAGTCTTCCCCATCATCTAGGCATGAACACAGCCTTGTGCCTTTCTTACCCTCTGCCTGCCCGTGGACTCCTTCCAAGGAAGGGAAGCTTCAGAAGGAGCAAGTCCTTCTACGGCCATGGATGTCACAATCTAGTATCCTGTTATCCCCTCCAGGGTCTGTTCTGGAATCCAGTCTGTCATTGAGAGGGAAGTCATGAGACCAGACATGTAAAGGCGATGGGACCACTGTCATTCTCCAGGAACAGCAGGTCCAGGGAGTATGAGCAAGGGAACTGGATGAAGCCTCTAGAGGCCCTGGGACAACCCAGCAGCTTCCTAGGAGCTCTCTGGACCCCTGCCTCCATTGCCTGAAGCAAGGCCTCTGGGAAGGTGAACATCCTCGGTTGTCATGGCAGCTCTCCAACCTCTGACCCCCCAGGTCAGGTATCACAGGAAACCCTGCTTTGTATGAAACCTGGGTCACACACAGCTTTCTATGTCCCTGCAAACTGTGACCCACATAAAGTTTATGCCAAAAGAGAACAGTGGCTTTTACCTGGGTTATTTACAAAAAATGTTGAAATGTCAGAAAGATTCCTTTATGTTCCATTAATTTCCCAAAGGGCAATCTAGAAATTAGGTGGCTTCACTGTGCACAGCGAAGTAGGGGCTGGGCTGTGGAGACAGAGTAGAAAGTGACTTTGATGGCCTTCAGACTACTCTGTCCACAGCATTCACTTCAGTGACAGGAGAGAGACACAGCCTGGCTCTCCCTTAAAGCAGTTAAGGAAGATGGATTCTCCTAGGTCAGACAGAAAGGCTCCATCAGGGCTGTACCCTGAGCACAGCTACAACAGCAAGCCCTTGTAAGCTGGCCAATGCTGGGGGTGGGGTGGAGGGGAGCCCCCTCCGCACTACCACCACAGGGTGTGGGGCAGAGGCAGGTGCTGATCTCCATCATCCCCTCAGCCGGATAGCAGGAGCTTAAGAAACTGCACAAGTGCCAGGAGGCCCTTCATTAAGTATTACCAGATAATCCTGATCCTATCTGGGACTCATACCCCAGCTTGGAGGAAGGGGGGAAAAAAAGCCCCATGAACAGAAAGCAAGGAGGGCACACAGGAAGCCCTGGACACTGCTTCATTCCTAACAGCTGGAGCCTAGGGACAGATGTGGGGCTCTGCACACAGTCCTGCCCCCATGGCAGAGAATGGAGTTCTACAGAATGAGGAGGCTCAGAACACCCACCACGCTGGATGGCCTCTGTAAAGTCCATGCTGAGTTTGAATTACCATTGGGACAGTCTTAAGAGGTGGGACCCTGCTGGGTGCACACCTTTACTCCCAGCACTTGAGGCAGAGGTAGGTATCTTTGAGTTTGAGGCCCACCTGATCTAAAGAGTGAATTTCAGGACAGCCAGGGCTACACAGAGAAACCCTGTTTCAAAAAGGAAAAAAAAAAAAAAAAAGAGGCGGAACCTCTAAGAGGTGATTGACACCATTATTCTGGTAATTACAGGAGTGAGTTCCTGAGCCTGGATTGCTGGAGCAGCGAGCCCTCCCTTGAGTGTCTGCCTCTCTGTGCCCTTCTGTCCCTTGTGACAAAGCACAGAGGCTTCATCAGACTAGCACCATGCCTTCAGACCTTCCAGCCTCCAGAGCTGTGGGCCAAACAATCTTCTTTTGTTTATAAAATTCCTAGACTGTGGCATTCTGTTACAGCAGAGAAAAGAATTAAATCCTCCCTCATCCGGGACTTGCAATGCACAGGCCAGATAGATCTTTTTATAGCATTCTGTTGGCTCCCAGGCTGTAGTCTCCATCTGAGGCTAGTGGCAGATAGGACTGGACAGGACAGAGCAGCTTCCTGCAATAGAGCAGGTGGAGCTCCTGCTAGGCGCTCTGTCTCCCCCTCGTGGCAAGATCAGAGATATTTCCAGGATGATTGCTTAGCGTCAAAGAAGGCCTTAAAAAGCCAAGGATCATCTCAGAGGAGGGAGCATGCAACCTCTTGGCCCACTTTCTATCCACTAGAGTGGTAACAGAAAGTGCCTTCTGTTCCATTATGGACTCAGTTGTGTCCCCATTAAAATTTTTTTCTGAAACCTCTAACATACTATGTGGAAGCCCTGACCCCTGTTTGTACATAGTTATCACAGAGACAATGGAGATTAAGCAAGGTTATTACAGGAGCCCTTACAAGAGGTGAAGACACACACAGGCACAGGGGAAGACCTGGTGAAGCATAGGGCAAAGATGGCCACCTGGGAGCCAAGTAGGGTGGATCGGGAGACACTTCCCCTGCACCTCAGCCTCTAGAACAATGTGACAGTATGTTTTTGCTCTGAGCATGCTCCAACCCAAGGTAGTCCTTACACAGGCTGAGCTAGCAAAACAGGCTCCAGCCCTCCTCCATCTTCTGCCTCTACCCCTGCTCCTCTGCTGTGCCCAAAAGATGGCTTCTTACGCATTCATTCTATAAAAAAGCACTGCACTGCCCCATTTTTTAATTGGGTTAATTAGCATTTTAAAGTCTAGTTTCTTGAGTTCTCTATATATTTTGGAGATCAGACCTTTGTCTGTTGCGGGGTT
>NW_004949161.1:2246995-2247470 GCF_000317375.1 Microtus ochrogaster
TAATGCATGCATCCCAAGACCAGAAAAAAGGTGCAGGATTGATGGATGGACCTGTCATATTTATGGTTGATAGTTGAGTGACTAATGGGCTTTGCAGTTTATAACACAATGCTCACTTCACTGTCCTCGTCCAGCTTGGGGTGATGTATAGGCGTGGGTACGGGCACTGCACTGCGATGATGCGGCAGTGATGGCGCTCTATCACCGTAGATTATCAACGAGTTTCCTGTGAGAAAGAATGTGCCAGGTTCCATGTAAAAACAGGGTAGAGGGAGAACATTTGTGCCCAGACACCTGAAATTCACAGTCTTCTTTCCTGAGACCATCCCCCTGTTCCTGCTAGGGGTGCAGGTGGTTAGAGACAAGAAAGTTGGGTATCTTCCACCCCAGACTCTGGCTGCACCTTCCCTGAGCTATGCAATGGCTCCCCTTTGCTGTCTTTATTCATGCCCCATCTCTCTGATCCAGCTTCAAC
>NW_004949161.1:2251276-2252910 GCF_000317375.1 Microtus ochrogaster
GTAGCAATAAGGAAGTTCTAAAAAGAATTATAATAAACTCATAATTTTGCACAATGAATTTGAAGTAATAGGATTTTAAAGTATGAAAAAAAATGACATCTGCTGTAGTTTGGGGCCCAGAAGACATGGACACGCTACATGTTCTTCTCTGACAGCTTGCTGCATTCTCTGTAACCCATTATAGACAGCCCTGGAAAACATTTTCTCCCTGTGGATCCTCCAAATTTCTTCTCTTCAGAGGCTTCAGTCAATGGCATGTACTTCTAACTGAAATTGCAGGACAGCTGCCATTCTTTTCTCCTGGAAATTCCCAGTGGTGAACCTCTTAACCAACATATTTTGATTATTCACTATAAGTCTGAAGTGAAGGGTTCTTCAGTTCTCCAAAAGCTCACAGTCTGGGAGAAGAGATAAAGCCAAGCTGTTAATTCTCAGCAAAGATAAGAATGTGCTGGAGTTTAGGATCAGGACAGGTGAGTACAACAATAGGAACCTGGAGCAGCCAGACCCTAAAAGTCATCACAGGAGATGCATAGTAGGGGTGTCTGAGCACTCGCAGAGTTCTAGCCACCTGTGTCTCAGCAGCACTACTTGGAGCCCAAGCAGACTTGAGAACAGGCCTCACTTGCTGCTCTGAGGGTCTTCCACTACTGTTAGTGTCTGTGTGATCAGTCAATCCAAACAAGCTTCACTGAACAAGAGAAGTGCTGGTGTACAAAAGAGTTGCACAACAGCCTGGAGTGGAGTGTAACAAAGGTTTGTTTATCTGGGGATAAACTCACAGAAAGAGTAGTGATCTGCAGTCCTTTGCTTGCACTGGGAACTGGAACCAAATACAACAGCCAAGAGGTTCCTAAGAAACCCATGCATGCCTTTTGTCTGCATTTATAGTACATGAGACTATGCCCAAAGTGGGCTGGTACCTGAAAGACTATTGACTGAAGGTATTCCCACTGTAAAGAAGAATTTTTTATTGTAGGTTTTTAAAATATTTTTATTTTGTTGTTTTTCAAGAACTCACTATGTAGTCAAGGCTGGCCTCAAACATACAAAGATATGTCTCCCTCTACCTCTAAGTGATAGAATTAAAAGTATGCACCATCGTGCTTGGCCAAATAAATTCATTTTCTAATTTGTTTATTTATTTATTTTGTTTGTTTGTAGATTATTAGCTGCTCAGAAGACCAGTCTTCATTCAACCTTTGTTTATGAAGCTTTCCCTAGGTCTAAAACTCTCCATGTCATCCCACTACGGTCCTGACCAACTCAGGAACTAGGCATTGAGGTCTTCCAACTCTACTCTCAATCACTATTCTAGCCCATATCTTTGTTCCAAGATATGCGTGTTCACAGAAAAGACACACAGGTGCATATGCAGGTGCACCCACATAAACATACACACTCACACACACAACAACAGTGTACTAAGTAACAGATACTGAATATTAACCTTCATCAGGCGATGAAAGGAGACAGAGACAGAGTCCCACATTGGAGCACTGGACTGAAATCCCAAGGTCCAAATCAGGAGCAGAAGGAGAGAAAGCACGAGCAAGGAACTCAGGACCGCGAGGGGTGCACCCACACACTGAGACAATGGGGATGTTCTATCGCGAACTTACCAAGGCCAGCTG
>NW_004949161.1:2253539-2256551 GCF_000317375.1 Microtus ochrogaster
CCTTCTCCCCCTCCTCCCACCCTTCTCCCCCTCCCTCTCCAGTCCAAAGAGTAGTCAGGGTTCCCTGCCCTGTGGTAAGTCTTAGGTCCTCCCCACTCCGTCCATATCTTGGAAGGTGAACATCCAAACTGGCTAGGCACCCACAAAACCAGAAAATTAAGTAGGATCAAAACCCCTTGCCATTGTCCTTGGCTGAAATAATTTTTGAAAAAAAATTTGAGCCCCCATCTTTGTTTCATAAACTATATCATATGATACAATTTACTGGAATACATAGAACATTTTTGGTCATTTTTCTTTAAAATAGTTTATAATATCATTTCTACAGTTATCATGCATTAAAATAACATCATTTTAAGACATATTTTGAAATACCTTCAGATTTATATAGTCATTTTCATTGCTAGAGTCTAGCTTCTTTAATGTTTGTCCAGCTTACCCTAATTTGGGGTGATTTGAAAGGGAAAGAATCTGGTGTGCTTCGCTGGTGTAATTTTCACTGAAATACCTGAACAAGGAAGACAATGGAATGAAAACGTTACACTCACGAGTAGCGTGAAAACCTCAGCACAAGCAAATGCTACCATCTAAACAACAGCCTTGCTCTCACAGCCACCCCCCTTTCAGGCCCCCTCAATAGCTCACAGAGGTCTCAGAGTCCAAATTTAATCCTAAGGAATCAGGCCTCTCAATAAGGAACACAGGTAGATGGCAAGACTATCTTAACACAGAACTCAGCTACAAAGGGATTTCTTATTTACTTACAAAAGAAAAAGTCCTCGTTTTTTTTTAATTTATTTATTTATTAAGGATTTCTGTCTGCCTCCTCCCCGCCACCGCCTCCCATTTCCCTCCCCCTCCCCCGATCAAGTCCCTCTCCCTCATCAGCTTTCTTCACTGAGTTGATGTCTGCTTGTGAGCAGTGGGATAGAAATGCGCACTCCAGCTGTGGCAGAGAGGAGACAGAGACGGGCGGCCCCGCAGGTGCCCTCTGAGTATTGTACAGGCCGGAAATTAGCAAGTTTCAAAACGAGGACTTTTACTCATATTTGGTTTCTAGCCATAAATAAAAGTCCTCGTTTTGAAACTTGCTAAATATTTTTTTTCTCAGTATTAACTTAGTTTAGTTCAATTTCAGATTTTTTTTCACAGTAAGAATTATCCAAAGAGCCAGGCAGTGGTGATGCATGCCTTAAATCCCAGCACTCTGGAGAGGCAGGCAGAACTCAGTGAGTTCGAGGCAAGCCTATTCTACAGAGCAAGTTCCAGGATAGCCAGGCCTATACAGAGAAACCATCTCTCAAAAGTAAAAAAAACAAAGCAATTATTGGCTTCTCATTCTCTAAATGATTTATAGTGTATAAATCATAACTCACAGGTAAACTGAAAGACTGCAGTCTAAACACATGCATATTTATAAAAGAACTCTATCTCAACCTTCCTTATGTTGCAACCCTTTAACACAGTTCCTCATGTTGTGGTGACTCCAACCATAAAATTATTTTGTTGCTGCTTTATAGCTGTAACTTTGCTACTGTTATGAATCATGTAACCTTCCTCACAGGGGCCGTGACCCACACTTTGAGAACCACTGGTAAAAGAGCTGGGTCTTCCAGTGTACTAGAATAGTGCTGGCTATCAGCTGTGACATGTTTTAGGATTCCATGTGCATGGCCCAAGTACTAAGGGAAAAGGCAAGTTGTTACAGCCATGATAAACAGACCTGGGTCCAGGTCAACTGCCAGACATAGTGAGAGGCATGTCACCTAACCTGATTCTGTTTTCCCAAATGCAGTCAGAGCCACACAATGGAAACAGGAGGGCAGAAACAGAAAGGAGGAGGAAGGCACTGCAAACGCTGGTGAGTCATCACGGACACAGGTGCGCACAGGGGATGCGCGGATGCGCATGCGCGCACACTATGTTTCTAGTTGCTGTCAGCACCCTAGCAAACATGTGGACTATAGTTATGAAAACTCAGAGTCAATATGAAACAACAGGTCCGCTCTCACTAGATTTGAAAGAGAGGGGAAATAATAAGGAATTGCATTCACCCAAGGAAAGGAAACTTACTTCACTTACACAAAATTGATCAGTCCTAGTATGCCCATGCCTCTGAAGTTTGTTTTGAGATCATGACCTTGGAAACTAATGTCCACCCACTGCTTGGAGATCTAGGCCTTCAACTTTTTCGTAGGCATCAGAATACTCCAAAGCTGTGCAAACATGCTTTTGTGTTACAAATGATAATGATGTTCCTGGTTTACTGGGACCTTAAGCTTAAGTAACTCATAATTGAATATTTGAGCTCAACAACTTTTAGACAAATTCTAAGACCAACAAGAGTTGTATTAAAAACATGGTGTACTATTCCAACCAGAAAGACTGTTGTAAAGAATCATTTCTTTAAATAAAAATCACAGACATATGGAGCAATGACCTGCTTATGTTTACATATATATATAATTATTGGTTTCCCATTCTCTATACGATTTATAGTCTATAAGTCATAATTCACAATATATGGCAACATGAAATGCCAGGAAATCGCTAATGAGAGAAGGGAGGAGGGAGTGAAGCACAGAGGATGAGGGAGAGAAGAGAGGAGGAGGGAGAGAGGAAGACCAAAAGTATGAAGGAAACCAAGCATATGAAAAGCACCCCTTCAGCCTTCCTGAAGGCAGTGTGAACTGGAGCACAGATGAGCAGGAGGCAGCTCTCCCCAAGCTCTAGGACTTTAGCACCAGCAGCAGGACAGCCCATCCCCCACAGCCCTATAATCCCTTTCCCCACAGGAAGAGCCAGACTGGATGGGCTACAGCACTCTCTACCACAGCAGTGTCACTGCCTGCACACCCTACACACCAGGAGTAGGTGACAGGAAGCTGTCCTTTCTTACAGTTGCAGTCTACTGTGCCAGTTTTGCTGACTGATGTCCCAATGCTGTAAAAAAGGGGCATCTATTTTCATAGCTTCTGTGCTGCTGAGGGAAAGTCCAACCTCCACAAAAAA
>NW_004949162.1:0-6815 GCF_000317375.1 Microtus ochrogaster
ACAGAATGGCACACACTGTGGACAACTGCATCTACATAAAGCATGAGAGAGCTTGGTAAGTATTTCTAGACAGAAAAGAATAGAGTAAAGCACAGCTTATTTATAGCAGCATCTTCTTGGGTGGGCTTTCCTTGATAGAGACAAGTACTCTTATTTGAGAGAGGCTTTCTGACTCAGTTTTAGCTGCAAAATATTGCAGCTCTTTTAAGAGGTCTTGGCATGAAACACTTAAATGGTGTTGTTGAAAAGCTGACCACATGCTTTTTGATGGTGGCAGGGACCTTGCAATGCTATTGATTTGTGGTAATAAACATGGCTCCGGCTGGGACCTCTGCCATTAGGCTAGAATCTCAGAAAGCTAAAGAAGTCTGAAGTACTAGGCCAATCAGTTTACAACTAATGTAGAACTCTGTGGGATTTTTTTGGGACTTAACGACTACAAGAACCGGGCAGGACAAAAACCTTAGTCAATACTCAGCCAAATAAAAAAAAAAACTATAGTCAACTAAATAAAGCTGAAAATAGGATAGGTGGCTCGTCCTAGAAAGTTCATACTTATTGCTTGCCCAGTGCCAAAATTTTTGGCCCTGAAATTGTACATACAAGTAATACTACACATATTCTACAGGTGATATTTGGGAATATAGATACATATACAAAGAATTATATGAACTCAATAACAATTGATAAAAAAGGAGGTCATGGATTTGATAGAAATCAGGGAGGAGGATATTGAAAGGCTTAGATGTAGGAAAGGTAAGGGAGAATGCATCATAAAGAAAGATATAAATACAAAAAATAAAGATTAAATAACAAATTTCACGATATGATAGGGTCTCTAATATTGATTTTAGTCTTTATTTACTTCATTATATGGATAGTCACAGTTCAAAAGTCTCAGGGTATTATTGATATAATTTATAAATTTGGAATGTACAATTCTAGGCTTTATTTAATCCCCCAAAACTAGAAATTTTTGTGTCCTATAACTTTGAATACAAAATTACATTTATATTAATCCTGATAAAATTTTATACCTTCTTTATTTATTTTAATCTTTAATTAGAATATATAATATAATAAAAATAGTATTTGTGTCAGACTAAAAATAAAGAATCATTGACATTTTTCTGGGCTGAGTCCTTAGGCTCAGTTTCCAGTATAAAGAAAATGTCATTTATTATTTTATTAGTTTGTCTAACATGTAAAACACAACTACAAAGTATAATAAATAAACTTAACCATATTTGTTGTGGAACTTAATGTAAATGGAACCGAATATATATCACCGTTCAAAGAGAATACTTTTAAAGAGATTTCTCAGATAATATAATTTGTTCTTAAGATACCTTAAATTTTTGTCAAATTCATACATATATCCAATGTACAGAGATTGCATTCATCTTCCTTGTCCTCCCTTAACTTACCTCAGTTCTGCTGAACTACATTTTCTAACTGGTGCCCTACCTATTTTCAAGTCTATTTTTCTATATCCCATCCCTAGCTAAGGAGCTATAGGCAATGAGTGGTTGCTGAGAAAGGGACAGTCAGTTTTCAGTAAGAATTTGGTTCCTGCTGAGTAAAGTATACTTTAGTGTCAGCCCACACATTCAATAATATATAGGCAACAGAAACTGCATTAATAAATTTTGCTTTTGTTTTGTTTTTAATGAAGATATAAATTTGGATGTATAGGGAAGAGGGTTGAAAGTGGGAGGACTTGAATAGGATTAAAACATTCAATGAAATTCTCAAGTAATTAATAAAAATGAGAAAGTTTAAAACAAAATAAAAACAATGACAATCACAAAAACAATAACAAAAAACACAACTATTTAGAAACTTGAGAAAACAAAAGAGGTGGTGAGCCATCTGTTGTGGGTAAGAGAGTTGACCTTCACCCTTACCAGATGTAGCACTCAGAAACTGGACACTGAATCTCATCTGGGCAGCACAACAGAGCTGACCCTATTGACAGTTGAACTGGAAACCAAGACCAATGAGCATTTGAGATCTGGCCACAACTGTCATCTGGCGTATGGTGGTGTGGGCAGGGGAGAGATGGCCTTCTTTTCTCAGCCCTTTGCTGTCTTTAATGGGTGGTAGAGCTCGTTCAGATACCATAAGAGTGGAAGAGCTGTCTCTGCCCCTCACTAGCTTCAATACTCTGAAATGTGTCCCCTGCATCTCACCTGGAAAACTCAATAGAGAAGTCCCTAATGGTCCATTTGTGGCAGAGTAGGTCCTGAAATCGTGAAAACAGAACTGGCCCTGCCCCCTTGCTCATTGCTGCAAGGGATGACTTGCCATAGCAATGATAGAGTTCACTTTGATGGTATGGATAGTGGAAAACTGTCAGCTTGACCAACACTGCAAATTTCCAGGCCCAGAGCCATGGTTATGAGGTGGCTCACCACAACATCCTCCCTTCCTAGATTTGCGAGAGCACAAGGGGATGGTCCTGTGGACTCAAATCTGCAGAGTCTCCATGACACAGAGCAAGTACATGACATCCAAGAGGAGTCACAGTGAAGACCCAGCATTAATAGTGTAGCAGAAACCAAAGGCATCAAACCAGACCAATGAGTCTTTGCAACAAATTCTTGCAAGTAAAGATATATGGACAAAGGATTTTGCTACATAATTCCCTGTGTCATACTTCAGCTTCCATGATGAGATTTTTCCTTTTATTTCTCTTAAATTTCATTTTAATTGTGGGGTGTCTCAAGGGGAAAAGGCAGATTTGTAGGGACAGGGACAGGGACAGGGACAGGGAGACTCATGATGTGAAAGGAATATAGAAACAATAAAAAGAATGACAGTGATTGTACACACCTTTAGTCCCAGAACTTCAAAGACAGAGGCTGGTGGATTTCAGTAACTTCCACATAAACCTGTTCTAAACAGTGAGTTCAAGTACAGCCTGAACTGTTACACAAAGAAATCCTGCATTGAAAAACCAAAATATTTTTTTAAAAAAACTAATAAACTTTTTAAAAAGGAAAGAAATGAGGTTGTATTTTAGATTGTGTGATGGTTGGCAGTCAAAAAGGGGCCATGTCTTGAACATTGTTATATTCAGTAAGGTCATCCAAATAATTCAAATTCACTAGATCATTTCTTTTAACTTAAATTTATGGTATCACACTACAGAGAAATTTCACAATTCAATATCTTGATATTTAAGTGGATAATTTTTTATTTAAATTATTGTTAAGGGTCATTGATATCTTCATTTTAGATCTGTGTATTTTGGTTATGTGCAAAATTTGTAGTAAAAAAACATACGTGTTGGGGACCAAGAACCGCCCCCCGACCTAAAGTACTGGCCAATCTTCCTCATCCTCTCTGCAAAAACAGCTTGTTGCAAAAACAGTTGTGATACAGTTCTCAGAATGACCTAACCACAAGGTGTTCCAAGACACGGCCTAATCACTAGATGTTTCTAGAGATATATTGCTTCCTCCCTGGCCTAGGGCGCGATAGTTTCCGCTCCCCTCTAACCCCACCCCTCCCTACCAAAACCACTTTATAAGAATAAACCCCTGCTTGCAATAAACGGAACCTAGATGCATCTCAGACTGACTCTGTCATTCTTTATACGCACTTGGTTCTCTTTCTCTTTCCCTCCCATCCTACCCAGATGATCCTGAACTCGAGGCCCAGGAATAACGTGGCCTGCTGGATGGGCCAAGTGGCACCCAACGTGGGGCAGCTTGAGGATTGGTGGTCGCTGGACAGCCCCCATAATAAGAAAAAAGCGTTCTGGAACGTGCTTTGGTAGAGACGTCCTGCAACGCTCGTGCAGCGTCTTAAGGTAAGTTCGGCTGTCTTATTAGGATGTGTAAGTCGGCTTCTAAAGAGGCCCTCTTTATAAGAGAGATAAAGAGTACATTACGGGAAAGAGGAATAAGAGTTAAGAAAAAGGACCTCCTACAATTTTTCTGTTATATTGAAGAGAAATGTCCCTGGCTAATCTTAAATGGCCCAGACATTCAGCCCCTAACATGGAATAGGGTAGGCAAGAGTATTAATGAACTTTTAAGAAAAGGTGAAGAGGTCCCTGAATCATTTTTTTAGTTTTTATGGTATAATTAGAGACATTCTTAAAGATTCTGAAAAGGAGGGGAGAGTCTCACATCTCCTGGCATTGTTTGAGGATTTCCTTAACGAGGAGACTGCCCAATCAGACTTAATGACTCCCCCCAAAACCACACTTCGAAAGCCAGACCCCAAGCAGGTTGCATCTATAGATAAGTCCACCTCTCCAACCCCCTCCCTCTTAGACAAAAAGATCCCTAAGAACCTTAAAAATCTTCATTTGTCCTTGACTGAGAAATCATCTGCAGAGGCTGCATCTTCGCCTTCTCTCTACCCGGTGATTCATAATATTGATAATGATGGTGGGCTAGACACCGCTAAGAAGATGGACTTAGAGGAAGAGGCTGCTGCTTATGAGAGGGAAAAATATGATCCGCCTCTCGTAGGTCCCATAAAAGCCCAGGAAAGAAATTACAGTCCTCGAAGACTTATATGGTCTCAGCCACCTCCTTATGCGCCCTTTCAGGATTATCGGGCTCAGCCATCAGCCCCTCCCTTCTCTATGACTCTGCCTTCCCACACCATGGAGACTCCTGGCCTGGATAACCTGTTGGCCACTAAACAGTCCCTTGCCAGTCAGATATCCCAGTTGAGAGGCATTATTTCCTTGCAAAAAGAACTTAAAGATCTGAATACCCAGATTCAGACCCTACAAATTGATCTATTGACACCTCCTTCGCCTCCTGTGTTGCTAAGACCTCCAAATGCTGGAGCACGTCCATCCAAAACTCGTTCCACCTCTGTTAATCATCGCCTTACCTTTCCGGTCATGACTAGATCTAAGGGAACAGCAGCTAATGCCCATGATGAGTCCTGTATTATAGATACAACATCTAATGCCCATAATGAGTCCTGTATTATAGATATTGGGGATGCTGTGGGGGAGGAAGGATCCCAGTCTGAGGGAGAGGAAGAGGGAGAGAGTTCCCGCATCATCCAGACTCTCAAAATAAAACATTTAAAGGAATTGCATTCCACAGTTAAGAACTATGGCCCAGCAGCCCCATTCACCTTATCTATTCTCGAAAACTTGGGACAAGGAGGAAGCCTCACCTCCATAGAATGGACAAAGGTTGCCCAATCAGTGCTATCCCGTGGCCAATATTTAACCTGGAAGGCCGAATTGTTAGAAAAACTTGAAGACCAGGCAAATGTTAACAAACAAAACACGGCAACAGCCTCATGGACTCTAGATAAATTGACAGGTCGAGGGAAATATGCGGTTGAAAAGAAACAACAGGCGCTGCCCATGGGGTTGCTCAATCAACTAACACAAGCCGCATTGGCCACCTGGCGAGCCATTCCACCTCCTACTTCAGTGGGAACTTCCCTTTCAAAAATTATCCAAGGCACCAGCGAGCCTTATGCTCAATTTGTAGCCCGGCTCTGAGAAGCTACAGAAAGGATCCTGGGAGAAAATTGCACTGATGATCCCATCATAAAACAGCTTGCCTTTGAAAATGCCAATTCGGCTTGTAAGGCTGCTTTAAGGGGCAAAATGAAAACCATTGACCTCCATGGTATGATTAGACTTTGCAATGAGGTTGATTCCTTTGAACATTAGCTTTCTAAATCCACCAGCCTAGCCATGGGCGCAGCACTCCACCCCATGGCTGCCAGACAGGTTACTTCAAGATCTTGTTATAAATGCGGAGAGCCCGGCTAGCTCAGTCGGTAGAGTATGAGACTCTTAATCTCAGGGTCAACGCACATCTTTGGATTCCCAGACAATCCCAATGCTTGGGAATTCCAAAAATATTTTTAAAAAATATAGAGCCTCTTTATGGAGCCCTTGCCATAATTTTGATGTTCTTGATTGTTCTTTTCTGCTGTTTTTGCTTTCGCTGTCACAAGCCAGGTGAGGAATGCACTTGGTAAGGTCATACATGGTAAGGATGTTATATTTGAGAGCGATCTGGCTTGGTTGCAAACTGTTTTTTAGCCTTAAAGCAGGTAAGACTCCCTCAGATCATATCCCTGTCCCCCCAAAATGGGTAGTTATTAATCTTTCAAATGGATAGGTTGCCGCTTCCAATTCCTCCTCAAATTATCCCTTTGGAAAATGGTTCCCAGATCTGTTTGTGGATTTATGTGATATAGTAGACAGATGGACTAATCTGTCTGAATGGGGATGCAACTCCCCCTGGGGCATGGCAGAAACCAAAAAGACACAGTTCTGAAGGCGTAAGTCACAAGCAATGCCACACCAGTTTGGAATTATGATTAATAGGCGGTATTTATTTAAAGGGGAAAAACTCACAGATCACAGCCCTCCGCGCAACCAGGAAGGGAGTCTAGTCGCCTGTGGAGCAGGAAGTGAGAGAGAGAGGAGAGGGAAGTGGCCGCTTTTTTAAAGGGAGAGAGACCACGCCCCAATGGGCTGGTATCTCAGCAGCTATAGGCTGGAGGAGCGGGAGGACCTCCCAAAACACGTCCCCCTTTTGTTTAAATAAGAGAGTTCTAAACCTACTATGAAATTATATACAATAAGTACATATATATCCTATTCTAACTAGCTTAGGTCTTGTATAAAAAATAACTTCGGGGGCTCTCAGCAGGGCCTCTACTCCCTGCATACTGCATCTTTCTTCCTATCTCACCCACCATTCATCCAGAACCCTCCCTACTTCGGCCGCACTGTTCCCTTTTGACTCATAGCATCACACAACCCAGCCTGTCTGGGCACTGGGTCGGAATCCTCAGGGCACCCAAGC
>NW_004949162.1:22402-23885 GCF_000317375.1 Microtus ochrogaster
ATAATTAACTCAGAGACTTTTTCCACATAAGTTTTCAGTTTCTTACTTGGTTTATGTGGTAAAAAGATCCATTCCAAGATAATATCATCTCTCTGCATTAAAATTCCTGTAGGAGAAATTTTTGATGATAATATGATGAGAATACAATCAAGCTCTGGATTCACCCTGTCCACATGTGCCTGTTGTAATTTTTCCTCAATCATTGTCAGTTCCTTTTCTGTTTCATCCGTTAATTCTCTGGGACTGTTTAAATCTTTATCACCATCCAAGGTTTTGTTCAAATGAATTGTTAGGTCAGGTGTTATTCCAATAGCTGGTCATAGACAGGAAATGTCTCCTAATAGTATTTGAAAGTCATTAAGAGTCCGTAGGTGATCTCTCCTAATTTGTGATTTTTGTGTCTTAATTTTTTGCAAACTGATTTTATAACCTAAATAATCAACAGAATCTCCCTTCTGAATCTTTTCAGGAGCGATTTGCAATCCCCATTTAGGTAAAAGTATCTTTATTTCTTTAAAGAGTCTGTTCAAATTATCCATGTTTGAATCGGATAACAAAATGTCATCTATGTAATGGTATACTATAGATTTGGGAAATTTCTTGTGTATTATTTGCAATAGATGGTTCACAAAATATTGGCACAGGGAGGAGCTATTTAACATACCCTGGGAGAGGACGGTCCAGTGGTAACTCCTCAAAGGTTGAGAATTGTTATAAGTAGACACTGTGAAGGCAAATTTTCTCTATCTTCTTTTTGCAAAGGTATAGTGAAAAAACAATCCTTTAAATCAATAACTATGAGAGGCCATCCTTTTGGTAATAAAGAGGGCAAAGGAATTCCAGATTGTAGAGGGCCCATAGGTTGAATAACCTTGTTGATGGCCCTGAGATCTGTCACCATTCTCCATTTACCTGATTTTTTCTTAACCACAAATACAGGACAATTCCAAGGGCAGGTAGATTCTTCTATATGTCCAGCATCTAATTGTTCTTGTACCAGCTGTTCTAAAGCCTGTAACTTTTCCTCAGCTAAAGGCCATTGCTTTGTCCATATTGGTTTTTCAGTCAACCATGTTAGAGGCAAGGCTGTTGGTATCTCTGAAGGGACATCAATTGCTTGTTCTTGTACAGCTCAAATGGCCGGTTTTCTTCGTTTGTAATATCTTTTAATATTATTCTCAGAAATATAGGCTCTAGAAGTAGCAGGAATGTTAATTTGTGTATTCCATTGTTGTAATAGGTCACGACCCCATCAATTCATTGTGATATTGGCTACATATGGCCTTAATTTTCCTATTTGTCCCTCTGGCCCTGCACATTCAACCCATCTCGTGCTCTGCCTTACTCAAGATAAGGTTCCAATACCCAGGAGCTGAACATTTACATTCTGAAGGGGCTAATACAGATGCAAAGATTCTGGGGTAATGATACTTACATCAGCACCTGTGTCCAGCAGGCCAGTAATAAAAATGCCATTTACACA
>NW_004949162.1:25727-31292 GCF_000317375.1 Microtus ochrogaster
GAGACCAGGAAAGCAGAAGCAGCGGCTGGGAGCACACTCGCCTAATATGTAAGCAAATATTAGCCTGAGGCGAACACGCCCCCTAAGGGGTGGGACTTATCCCTACAGAGAAAAACACACACACACACACAGTATTCTTAATCCTCCCACAACTCATTTCAGATACCTCTTTCTTCTTTTTCCACCTTACTTGGATTGGTCACCTCACCAATGATTCCTGTCCTTACAATCAGGATGAGCAATTTAGCACTGCCCTTAGCATCAAGAAGAGTGGGCAGAGGTCAAATCTGCTGCCTTCATGCTTTCAAGTTCCTTACACTGCAAGTATTAGTGACATCTCCCCTATATTTCCAAGGATAGGTACAGATGAAAATCTCCCTAGCCTTGCAGTTGCTCAGGGGAAAGACAGTTCTCTCTCTCCATGTACATAGGTTCAGACTCTCTCCTTGTATAAGACATCGATGGGGTAATAGGGAGTTTATCTCCCATCTTCCCATGCCACCATATGTTAGAAGAGTAATAGGGACAACCAAGCCCATTCACAACTTTGGAGCTAGTCACCCACACCTTTGATTGCAATGCCAGTTTGGCTGTGATGCCTAGGCAAGAAGTAGTGTTAGTTTTCTCAAGAGATGCACGTGGGGAATGTCAACTCTGTTATCTCCTGCACATTGTCAGGGGCAAGGGGTAAGAGGGGGCATCTCTCTTGCATCCACACCACCACATGACAGATGTGTATTTGGATAACTCTTCCAAACTTAAAGCTTCAGGCCCGAATAACTCACACCTCTGCCAATAGAGCTGATTCTATTGTGTTGCCCAGGTGAGGTGCAGGGCCTGCTCACCCTAGTGTGGGAGCTCATGCAGGGCAGGAACATCTCTCCTGCTCTTGCAACCTCAGAAACAGTTCACCCACCTGCCCCAGACATTTATGGGTGCCAGGGGACATTTCTGCCTCCTACCTATGCCACCACAAGACAGATGAGTAATGGGAACAACTGCCACTTACTCACTATTTTTGAGCTGACGCACCCACACCTCTGCAAGTAGGTTTGGTTCCATTGTGTTGCTCAGATAAGGCACAACAAGGCTTGCTCTTCTTAGGGTGACTACTGGTGGGGGACCATGTACAGCTGTTTTGTTTTTGTGATTCAGGGCCTGCTCTGCCACCTGCACAAGGCATTTACAGATAAAGATAAATGGCATCTATCTCATGTCTGTGCCGCCATACAGCAGATGAGGTGTGGAGCTAGGTCTCCCTTGCTCACCACTTCAGGGCTGGCTCACCCACACCTTCACCAAAAGGGTTGACTCTATGTTATTGTCCCGAAGAATTAAAGGTCCATTCTCCTGAGTGTTGCAGCTGTTTAGAGGCAGAGACAGCTCTCTTACTCTTATGAACTCACAGCCAGTTCTCTTACCTAAGTCACTTATTGAATGGCAGGAGAGAGAAGACATCTTTCCTTGACAACAGTTTTTATTTCTTTTTAACTTCAGGAAGATGACTTTCCAGGTTACAGACATTTATGGTGGTAGGATTTTCTTATTCTCAAACATTAAACATTTTACTCATTCACTTTTTTTTATATAGTTTCAGAATGAACACAAGCAAATATCAACACTTACTCTGGAGCTACAATTTTCAAAGAGAGCACTGGCATCTATAAACATAATTATATGTAATTTATCATTGTAAATGAAACAGTGAAATTCAATGAATTCAAGGTTGATATTTTCAAACATGCTACTTTAGTAATTGGACAGGTTTGCAACATAATTGGCCAGGAACAAAGAAATTCTGTATATTGATTTTTATGTTTTACAAAAAATAACTTAAGCCTTTTGTGTATATCTAAATGTAAAATGCAAAACTATACAATTTTCAAAGGAAAATGTGGGGAAATTATACAAAATTTGACTTTGGCAATGACTATTGGATGCAATACCAAAAGCAAAATCATTAATAGAATGGACAAATCCAAATTATGGTGAAAGGAATGAAAATATTTATAGGAAATTATAAGAGAAATGTCTGATAAATTAAAACTTTAAATGTATGTATTTATAAATATATATATGAAAACATATACATATATGTGAAACTATCAATATCTCCAAATGTCTCATCAGAAAATATATATCATATGAATATATGAATAGAAATTGAGGACACAAAATGATGATAATCTTTGTATTTCTTTATAAAACTATAAATTATTCAAATAAATATGTAATATATAACTAAGAGAAAAGGAAATACCAAAATAGTGGCACTAATACAATCTGACAATTATGTAACATGACATGAATTCTGATGTTTTGCTACTAAGAATGCAAATTCACTCCTAAAGTATATTAAAAAACAAAATTTACTGAATTACATAACAATCTGATCACTAATATTTGTTCTAATGATATAAACAAGTATATATGGAGAAGATGATGCCCCACTTAAATGTTTATTATTGATATGAGCATGGTCAATCACTCAGATCCATTTTATTTATTTATTTTTAAATTTTATTTATTTATTAAGGATTTCTGCCTCCTCCCCGCCTCCGCCTCCCCCTCCCCCGATCAAGTCCCTCTCCTCATCAGCTTGAAGAGCAATCAGGGTTCCCTGACCTGTGGGAAGTCCAAGGACCGCCCACTTCCATCCAGATTTAGTAAGGTGAGCATCCATACTGCCTAGGCATCAGGTGATGAAAAGGGACAGAGACAGAGACCCACATTGGAGCACTGGACAGAAATCTCAAGGTCCAAATCAGGTCCAGAAGGAGAGGGAGCACGAGCAAGGAACTCAGGACTGCGAGGGGTACACCCACACACTGAGACAATGGGGATATTCTATCAGGAACTCACCAAGGCCAGCAGGCCTGGGTCTGAAAAAGCATGGGGTAAAACCGGACTTGCTGAACATAGCGGACAATGAGGACTACTGACAACTGAAGAACAATGGCAATGGGTTTTTGATCCTACTGTATGTACTGGCTTTCGGGGAGCCTAGGCAGTTTGGATGCTCACCTTACTAAACTCAGATCCATTTTAATTAAAAGACATTATCTAGGTCAGGCTCAAAGAAATGACAAAAGCTACACCTGATCTGAGAACAAATGTTGATAATGTATTGAAAATACTGCTCATAGTTTCCTTTTCTTGGATAATTGCAACCTAAGACTGCTCCTCTAGAAAGACTAAAAAGCTACCTCCTCATTAAGCTGTATAAGAAAAAACAAGTTGTATTGTATCTCTTAATGTCAGAAGTAACACTTATAAACACTCACCTACATGCCTTTCTCAACTTGAGCTGGAAAAGAACAACAACAATGGACATGCCAAAGTGGACAAAGTGGGTGGGGAAAAGATCGTATGTCTCAGTCCTACACAAGGAACTAGAGACAACTGAGCAAAGCTGGAAGAAGGAGAGGAAGTCTTCCCCAGGGAAGAATCTAAACTCTTGCTGTAAACTGCCAGATGGTCAGACCGGAAAACACACAAGTTATATGCTATAGACTGAGCACACACACACACACACACACACACACACACAAATATACACAAAAAACACATGCACACATGCATAGCGTGTATACTCCTTACAGTTGTATGACTGTATCTAAATACATATATTTGCAATAAATTTGAAAGGGAGGCAATGCATTTGAAAGAGAGAAGGCTGGTTTATATTGGAGGGTTTGAAAAAAAAGAAAATAAGGGGAGAAATATGATTTTATTATAATCTCAAAAACAAAACAAAATCCATGGATCTGTAGATAATGGGCCCTAAGACAAAACTACTCCTATTATTCTAATAAATGAGCACATTGTTCAATTGTTCCCTTAGTATTTATCTTTATATCAGTAAATTATAACCTATCTCAGCACCTGTCAGAGGAGCTTCTTTTTGAAGAAGATTGAAAAAGTAACACAGAGATGCAGACTATGAATGTGGTTTTATTCAAACCTCAAAGTTACATCAATACCACACTCCTTGTTCCTAAGACTTCTGGAATCTCAAGAATGTGGAAATGGAAAAATGCTGAGAGATAGAGGTGGTGGATAAGTATAGTGCAACATTATTTCTGAGCAATAGTTATACCTGCCATCTATAAGTGCATGCTTAAGACCTTTGGAAAATCAGATATGACAAAATTCCAGCACATATGTAGGAAAGGATTAAAACATTGTGCTGCTCACCTACATGAATTTCTAGTCACAAATTCTGACTTGTGGTAGGACAATAACTTTTTTGTTCCAACTTGACCTGGGATATAAGGAAATAAGTATGTCACAAGAGATGGTCCTAAACCTGTGCATATACTGAAGCACTAAGTGGATTCAATGGGTTTCACAAAAGTAGCACATGAAATTGGCAGGAAAGTGTAGTAGTGATGGTAGGAATTTGAAGGGCACAAATGGAATATGGATTTAATTAAAGCATATGTGAAATTCTCAAACAAAAAAAGCAAAAATTATTTACAAACAATTGGTATATGATTACAAGCTGGCGGGATGGCTCAGTCATCAAAGGCTAAACACACTACCAAAAATATAAGAGTTCAGAGAGGGTATATGATTACATTGAATAATTTTTAAATTAAGTTTTATTTTTGAAAATGTTATTCATAAATGATATCATGTTAAACTGACATGATAAATTTTATTTGCACATGCTTTTTTATTTAAGCGTTGATAAATAACATTCTATTTTGCTGAAATTTATACTATTTCTCTACAATTTCTGCATAACATCTTTCTTGTGCCTTACTTTTCTGGAAGCAAACTATGTATACCTATATAAATACATAGTTTTTTTTTATTATTACTTAGTATAATAATAACATTATTATTACTTAGTATAGTAAAAATACATATTATGCACATTTTGCATTATAGTCATTGTTGAATTTCAATGTGTTTTCTCATTTTCTAAAATAAGGTATTGATGTTATTTTACCAATAACATCCATTTTGCCATTCACAATTAATGTATTTTAGTCTTATTTGATAGCTCAATAACTGAGGCAGGGCAATAGCAGAAACACAAGTAAACAAGGCAAACTCAAAATGAATAAGCAAAATTGTCCAAAACAATTTGGTCCTGGCAGTGGACCAAAACAATGGTACCTAATGACATGCACTCCAAGATAATCGCAACATGTTAGCTGTGACCACCAGTTTCAAAAGAATCAACTACAAGTGTTACTGCAAAAGTTTAATTTTCCTAACCCTATAAAATCCCTGACCCTTTTACAATAAAGAGTTTCTGCATTAGAATCTCTTCGAGACTATGTGATTGTCTCTGGCCACACAAATGGGAATTGCACAACAAGCAGCAGTAAAAAGCCCACAACAAATGTCACCCATAATGGACCTTATTCTTTTGCTTGCTTTTTGAGTCCTTCTTACCTTTTTTGAGGCATTTTTCTTTCTTGATTGCTTCCCCCACTGCTGTCCCTGTCCTTACTTTCTGCCAGCATCTTGAGTTTGCCCCCTTCTGCTTTTTCTGTAGAGTTGACCCCTATTCTAATTTTCTAAGCCCTTGGTGAGGTGGGGTTTTCTTTC
>NW_004949162.1:31765-53457 GCF_000317375.1 Microtus ochrogaster
GATATGCAAGATATTCATCAGTATGGCTATAAGATAGGGCCATTTCAGGCTCCTTCTCCTCAGTTGCCCAAGGAACTAGCTGGGGATATCTCCGTGGATACCTGGGAACCCCTCTAGCATCAAGTCTCTTGCCAACCCTAAAATGGCTCCCTTAATTAAGATATCTTCTTCCCTGCTACCATATCCACCCTTCCTCTATCCCAACCATCCCATTCACCCAGGGTCTCCCCATCCTCTCCTCCTCACTTTTCTCTCCCCATATCCCCTTACCCCCACTTCTTTTCTTAATCCAACTTATCTTCCTGGTTAGGAATTCTTAGTGATGAATCAGTTTGTCCTAGTACATCCACATAAGTGCTGAGCACCCAGAAGGTAGAACCAATAAAGGATACTCCAACAGGTCATTCATTTTTGCCCAGAGACACTGTGTGATCATATGGCTATGGCTTAATAAACCACAGAAGTCTCCCACTATAAGAAGCACAGTTGTTCTGTGAACACTACTTTCTCTTCAGTCCTTATCACAGCAGACTCCCTTGTGGCCTGAGAGCAACTGATGACTTTTTCCCAGGTCTACTTGGGATTGTCTGAAGGCTCTTTGTTGTAGGAGGCTGCTTGTTTTTTCCCAGCTGCTAATCCTGAAATAATCACACTAAAACCATATTATTTGCAATACTGTTTGGCTAATAGCTTAAGTGTATTTCTTGATAGCTCTTACAACTAGAATTAACCCTTCTCCATTATTTTAAATTTTACCAAAAGGCTCATGGCCTACTGACAAGGTTCCAGCTGACAGCTTCCATCTGTCTATGGTGGAGGCTACATGGCTTCTCTTGAATCTGCCTTCTTTCTCCTATCATTTAGTTTAGTTTTCCTCACCTAGCTCTACTCTTTTGTCATATCTCAGGCAAAGACAATTTCTTTATTAACAAATGATATTCACAGCATATGTAGGGGAATCCCACATTACCTGCCTTTTTCTGTTCAAATAAGAAGGAAGGTTTTCACTTTAACATAGAAAGATTACATGTAACAAAACAGGTATCAAGCAAGAATTACAGTTACAATATTTATATCTTCTTAATCTTTTATCATAACTAAGAAAAACTATAACTATCTATTTTTCAACTCTATCAAAGTTTCCAGAAGAATATAATATTACCTAAGTAAACAGAAAGTGTATTATAAATAACTTCCAAAACTCTACAATTGACAGAGGCATCTTTCTACCTGGACAGTCACCTAAAGTTTTTCTGCATTGTTGGGGCATCCATCTTCAGCATACAGACCCATAGTATCCAGCACACTTATCCATGAAGCAGAAAATTTGAAGATTTTTCTGTCTTGTAATGGCAAAGTCCATCAGTTGCTTTCTTCTGTGTCCTGCAGAATGTCTGGCAGACTCTTTCATGTATCATTAACCCCAAAAGACAATCTGACCTTTAGGCAAGTTCAGCAGTCATTTCTTTGTGAGTCCTGAATGTCCACTTCACACAGCATACCATCAAATAATTCAGGCAAGAGCAGTTTTATGCCCTAGTGGTTAGTAAACTCCATAAGGAAACTCTTTGGAGCCCATCTTCCTCTTGAAGTAGCTTGGTGCTGTCAGGAGAAGATGTCTCACTGTCATGAAAAGTTCTAAGTTCTAAAATCATTTTAAATGTCATAGTATGAAGGTCTCTGAAAGATTTGAAGAATGCCTATCTAACGGAAATATATCTCTATATATCTAGAAAACATAACTTACATGACTGCAAGATGGACTATTATAGATGATTACCTATTAACCTATATTTCTTAATTATACATTACATTTTTAGATGTGCTGCACACACATTACCTTAATCAAGAGAAGAAATACACATATAACAAAATTGACCTTAAATTTGTACCAATAAACCAAGATCCATACCAATGCAAATCTCTATAGCATATTCCTCTTTCAATGTAAACAAACATTTGTAAACAATATTTGGGAATTTTGGCATAGCTCCCTCCAAACTACTTCCTGCTGTATATTGGGAGAAGTGTTTTGGGGACTGTTCATGTTGACCTTTTCAGGGGTTCATAAAATCGCATTAGTCTGGAAGAAATCCATAGGGTCTCATCTCTGTGGAAACAAAGAACTTCTTTTCCACAGCAACATATCCTTAGACCCATATTCTGAAATAAGGTACCTTTAAGATATATATGTTGGTTTAGCTTAGCAGCCAATACAATGAAATTTCTCTCTGTACTTAGCTCCTTCACAGTCAAAAAAAATCAAATAAAACATAATAATAGGCATACCACAAACTCTCTTTGTATATTCCATCTTTATGTGGCTTAAGCTTTCTTACTCTATTACATTTTTTCTACATGTTTAACATTAATTTTATCATCTTTATTCCTTTAACCTATTACAACAGCTCATTTCCTTTATGGGGAGTCGTGACCACTCTTCAGAGTGTCACATCCTCTCCTAGTCTCTCTTCTCAACTAATCCAGTTATGTTACCACCTATTAAAGGCCATTAGGGTAGTATCTGGCCTCTTAATTCACAGAAAGGCTTTGGCAATTCTACTGTGGTTGAATCCCCTTTCCCTTCTAGGATTGGAATGTGCTCCTCAAATGGAAGCACTAAAGTTGGCAAAAATTCTGTGAGTCTTATGCAAGGACTGCTGCCCTTGATCTTGCCCTCCATGTTTACCTCTACCTTGGCTCCCACCCATAATATGCAGAGCCTGGAGCAGAAGCAGCATTTTCTTGAAGCTTTACTGAGCTACTTTTGTAGCACGTTGAAGTTGAGGAGGCCCAGGCCTTGGGCACTCTCCCCAACTTTCTTGGCTCCATTGAGTCCTGGTGTGGAGATTATATAACCACATGACTTGTATCTTGACAGGTGCACAATGGGTGGGCCCCTGGCTGTTTTGGGCCCATCACTATCTTCTGAGGATGTAGCTGGCCCCCTTCCCTCCTCAGACACTTCCTCCTCTACAACTTTCTCAAAGCCCAAGCTCAAAAAATATTTTCCCTCCATTTAGTGAGATGCTCAGTCACAGATTCTGTATGAAGCTTCCTGCAGTGATGAGAGATCATTGAGGCTTCTGGCCCTCTGGAGACCACATCACACCCTCCAGTCCTGGGTAGAAACAACAACTGCAACTCCTCTGATATTGTTGAGACAGGTTGTATCAGATTGGCTAGTGATGCCAAATTTTTTGGAAAGAGATGGACTCACCTTTTTGAGAGGATGAAACTGATTTGTGGAGCGGGAACCTTGAAAGACCTAGCAGGAATGGTACATAGAAAAGAGTGTTCAGTTTTGTGGAGTCTGAAGAAGCTGGCCCTGACCCAGTAGGAGTGGGTCATGGAGAAAGGGAGGCTGAACTGAATTCAGGGAGTGGAGGGAAGCCTCAGTGGCAGAAGTTTTGCCTGTTGCTCCAAAGTGAAGGAGGAGGAGGAAAAAGTCACTTGGAGTTCTTCATACAACACAAAGCATCCTGGCCCCCATTCAGCATTCCCTGTTCTAATATCACTGATATCCACATAGACGTGACCCAAGAGGTGCCTGACAGGGAGAACACATTTTTGATTTAGGTAGATGTCCCTTCAGAGCACATTCTGGAGACAACTGATGCACTTCATGTAAAGGCCTAGGTGTATGACATCCAGAAAGGCCTATGCCCAGGACTCTATTATTATTCCCCATCCCATTACCTTTTCTCTGGATCCTGGGACCTTTTTTCTCACAAAGGGTAACACAGATACCCATACATTGCCCCACCTGAATCATTCAGAGTCTGTCCAGCCAAGATCTTCTGCTAGGACCCAGCAAGAGTTAAGACTGCCTGTTGCATGGAGTTTATAGTGGCCTTTCTGACCAGCCATCAGCATCCTCCCCTACTTCTGTCTCAATTGCTGTATCCCACATTGACTAAATGTAAGTGCTTCCTCTGGAATTGCCCCCTCACATTCCCATTGAGAAGGGACCCCCAACAGGGATAATTTATTCCTCCCTAACCTCTTACCCTCCTGGGGATATTTCACAGGCAGCCACTGTGTTATTCCTCTTCCAAGGGAGTCAGAAGGCCTGAGGGGTATTAGCCCCTCTCCAGATACCCTGGGTTCCAAGACTCAAGACTGCCCAGTTAGTGATGGAAGAAGGCACTGGATCCCATGTTGTCTTCCTCATATGTTACAGTGAGATATGTTGAATGTGTTCTCACTTTCAACTTCCAGGGCAAGGTGAAGCATCTGTGTTTATCACTGAATGAGGGTGGTCAGTGCTGGGTCCAACATCTGTGATTCCAGTACATTTTCTATATGCTTGAGCACTTATGAGTACATCCCATCTCTGTGGAGTCTGGATGCCCCAGTGATGTTGTCCTTGTCAGCTATGTGCCCTCCTAGCAGCAGCAGAGCCAGGAGCAAGCTGGGAGTCATGCAGAGATGTACAAGGGTGACTGATGCTACCCTGATTGTCCTTATTTTGAGCAAGTACTCAGACAATGGGCCATATAACTTCAAACCCATTATGATTGGTATTCTATGTTAAGGCTGT
Source organism: Microtus ochrogaster (assembly GCF_000317375.1). Classification (NCBI taxonomy): domain Eukaryota; kingdom Metazoa; phylum Chordata; class Mammalia; order Rodentia; family Cricetidae; genus Microtus; species Microtus ochrogaster. The sequence goes on from NW_004949162.1 coordinate 36,309, forward strand.
TCTTGACCTCACAGTTTTTCTGCAATGGCACTCTGTTTATTATAATGTATCAGAGACTCAAGCATGTACAAATGTGCAATTTGGGCTTAATATTACTCTGAACATGCTTACTGGCCATGAATAAATACATTGCTCATATCTCACATTCCACGATTGGACTATATGCCTGTTTCCAAAAAGTGTCCAACCTAGGCTTCAAGACCCTCAAACTTTGTATGTCCCAGGACAGTGTATGCTATTTTCACAACCATGTCCAACAATCAGTAGAACCATTTCCCAAATTTTTGACCCATGTCACCAATGCTCTTGAAAAGTATGTTCCATCTGGCCTTACCAAGGATATCCTTATTAAACAGCTAACCTGGTAGAGGTCCAACACTGTCCCAATAATGCCATTGCACTTGTTAGAAATGAAAATATTAATAAGTAGGTCTTAGCTGCCCATGATATTGACACACAGAGTGAACTCATTTACATACTTTACAGCTTCCCTCAATGCCTTGGTTAATGCCGAATTTGACAAGAATGATAATTCTGCCCCACCAGACGGTACTTGCTGGAAATGTGGACACTCTGATCACTTACATAGGGATTGTCCAAAGGATCATCCAAAAGGCTATCATTGGACACAAGACTGTAGAAAAGCCCAACTGGTTCTGATATGATGGCATAAAGGCTTCATACTCCTGATTTATGAAGGTAAATGGTTTACCTTGGTTTACAATTGCTAAGGTGAACTGGTTCCTATGCACTAGGTAGATTGCTTTGATATAAGAAGCAATGTAGTTATAATTTAAAAAGGTGGATTACCCCAATACTTTTGTTCTCTCTGCTGAGGTTGCTGGAACAGCAATAAAACCAACCTTAGTAGAGATTTTGGTGTCTTTTTGAGATAGATTGAAAGCATTGTGGAACACCTTTAGGTCCTTTTCCAGAGCCAAGGTGACAGCAGGGAGTTTGTGTTCTTTATCCTGTACATGCTGGGCCAGCATCCCAGGGCAGTCTATGAAAATATGCCACTTGCTGTCCTTCAGATCAGTCAGCTGCCACTTGTGGTTCTTCGTTTACTATCTGTTCCAGGAGTTACAATTATAGATATAGACTGCAGAAACATTGTCATAAGTAAAGCCAGGAAAAATAACAAACCACTTAGAGAATAAGTATGTTTTAAAACAATTGCTAGATCTGGTATGAGCACAATGAATAAACATTTTCTTCCAGGCAGATGATGTATGTCCTCCCCCTTTAAAATTAAAGATAAATAATTATTCCACACCATCAGAAATTGTCATTCCCCAGGCTGTTATAGCCTTTACAGATGTCAATAAACATAATTTGGGGTTAATAATAATGGGAGTCAATCATAAGAAAATAGCCTATACACAACCAAATCCTGTATGAGTACAACTAAGAGAACTATTGGCAGTCCAGGATTGGAAATGACCCAATCATAACCCATATATATTTCATCAGATAGCCTCTATGCCACACAAGTATGCAAAATACTACCTTTTGTAAAATTAAGGCTCAAAAGAATTCCATCTGCAAAACCATGGAAACTATTTAATATTTATTATAGTCCAGAGGAAAACCCTGGCACATATCCCATATCTGACTGCATATGGGGCAGCCAGGAATGCTAGCAATAGGCAGCCACAGAGTAGATCACCTAATTTTGACTATAACAGTTTCCTTGCCTTTGGTGGAACAGATTAAACCTCTCCATCAGCAATTTCATTTGTCGCCTAAAAATTTACACAAACTTTTACTCGATTTACCCTTGCCCAGTTGTAACATTTAATCAGAACTTATGCAACTTACATCAACACAAGTCAAACCATTTGATTTGTCTACCAAGTTTTTTTGGCCAAGTTTGGAATCACATAAAATACCTGCTATATCCTTCTAAACTTATTGCATGGTACCTTACTGGAGGGGTAGTGGTAGCTCTAAAATTTATGCTTAAGTTTCTCCTACACCCACGATCCTGACAACAGCAAGTAAAAAATACAACACTCCAGGTATTAATAGCTGTGGAACATGCTGGACAAAACCCTCCAAGGAAGGTGGATCTTTCCTAGCTGATGCAAGTTCAGTAGGCCATTTAAAGCCCTAGTTCTCCTAAATATCTCCCCTTGCTTTTGACTTCTTAGGACCTTCTGTGGACTCAATACTTTGAGGACTGGTAGTCAAAGATGCATAAGACCTGTCTGGCAGGCCAACCTAAGAGAGGCACATCCCAAAATGCTGGGAGGGTCCCTGAGGAGGGGCTATAAAAATCCGTGACTCCCACTAGGTCACTCAATAAAATAAAATAAAGAGTCAGATGAGGCAGGGAAATAATATAAGCAAGCACATGCAAACTCAAAATGAATAAGTAAATTAGCCAAAACTACCTGTCAGTGGATTAATAGCATGGTAACTAGTAATGCATACTCTACCCCTAGCCAAGCACAACACATGAGCTGCAACTGCCAGTTTCAAAATGACCATCTGTTGACAGAGGTTTCTGTCCTGTCTGATCCCTCAGTCATTCAGTCCCCCTCAAAAACACCACACACACACACACACAGAGGTCTTCATTATTAATAAATTGGTTGGTCTATTAGTTCAGGGTTTTTATTAACTTTTGCATCTTAAATTAACCCATCATTCTTGTCTGTGTTACCCATGTGATTTGGTACTTTTATGAGTGAGCTATTCTCATCTTGTTTACTCTGTATCTGGGTGATGACTACAGACTGAAACTTTATTCTTTCCAGAATTCTCCTGTTCTAGTTTCCCAACCTATACTTTCTGGCTGGCTACAGCCCAAACGTTCTATTAAAATACAAGTCTCTAATTACAGGGTACAAGGTCATTATCCCACAGCACCCCCCCTTTTTTTCAAAACATGGACTCAGAATCTAATCTCCTTTGTTTAGCTTATTTTTCCAGACCATTAGCCATACCAACTTGTAACCAGCACAGTAAAAGAAAAACATCCATATTCCATTTTGGGGAATGTTGGTGTAGTTTTCTAGGCTACTTCCTGCAGATTGGTGGCACTGATTATCTTATGGGGACCTAAAGAAAATTGAAAATTAAGGTCAAGTCATGACTGGAATATTCTGTGAAGCTTCATAATCTCAACCATCAGTTTTGAGGCTGTTCTGAATGTAGAACTCAGACAACTTGGCCATCTGCTCCTAAAAGATTTCTAAGGGGGTCTTCTTTGGTCAAACATGATTTTTCTTAACCCAGAATGAATCCACAGCTTTTCATTTCCTGTGGAAATAAAAGCAAGACCTCGTCTCCAAAGTAACATGTCTTTTGACTTATATTTTAAAGTCAAGGCATTTTCAAAATATATATGTTAGATTAATTCAACAGCATTTATAATCAAATGTCTTTTAGCAGCTGTTGCAACTTCGTCATCTGTCAAGCAATTCAAAGACAACACAATAACATACAGTACCCAGACTCTCTGCGTATTTTACATCTTTATGTGACATTATTTTAAACTGTTTATTTTTATTTTTAATTTCTGTTTTTTTTTTTAGACAAAGCTTCTCTGTGTATCATTGGCTGTCCTGGAACTCACTCTGTAAGCCAGGCTGTCCTTGAATTCACAGAGATCTGCCTGCTTCTACCTACCAAGTGCTGGGATTAAAGGTATGTGCAACCACTTCTAACCACTCTCTTCTTTTTTTAAGGACCTTATCCTTTTTCTTTCCTCTCCCAAGTCTACATATATTTTTTAAACACACTATGACCTGTTCAGAGATTTTCTTCATTTGAACCTATCTTTACTGTATATCTTTATTTTTCTGACCACATCAGTCTTCAATTTGCTAAATAATAAGTCTGGGATTAAATCTGTGACTTTAGCTGGGCAGTGGTGGCACATGCCTTTAATCCCAGCACTTGGGAGGCAGAGGCAGGCGGATCTCTGTGAGTTTGAGACCAGCCTGGTCTACAAGAGCTAGTTTCAGGACAGGCTCCAAAACCACAGAGAGACCCTGTCTCGAAAAAAGCAAAAAAAAAAATCTGTGACTTTGATGACTGGATCTACCCCATTTCTTAAATTTCTGAGAGTCTAGCTTTATGACAGAGGTACTGGCAGGAGCATGTTTATTGCCACAACTCAATGAAGTTTCATGGTCGCAGCCACCACCAAGAAGCATGTTGTCATCTATTTATAAATGACAACAAGCCAACAACAAATAAAATTTGGAACAATTATTAACTTTATCCTCATTTTAAAACTCTTTTGTTTACATTTTTCTTTATTGGATATCAAACTATAGCCTTGTGAATATGAGGCAAGCTCGCCACATTGAGCTTTACCCCTAACCTCATAGAAGTCCTTTATATTTATTTTATTGGTTTACATCTACCTTGAAAACACCATACAATATATTATATACATATATAAATACATGAACACACAGGACAGAGCACACATGCACATAAACAAACTTATATTGCATTATATTCTGGTTACTTCCTACCTCCACTACCCTTTCCTTTTCTTGCAACACAATATTTTTCTGTGGTTTGATTATGTTTTTCCCAGAGAATTTAACTATGACATCTATATGACCATGAGTTTCACACTATCTAGCAAAACATGGTTAGTTTTTCAATGGATACACAGATATATACTACAAATTGTTTATCCAAGATTCTCCTAATTATAAATAGTTTAATAGTGAGTAGTTCGAAATTCTAAGTCTCTTATTCATTAGTAGATTACTATTTCCAGGGCCTTACTTGTGTGGATACAGTGCAGGTAGGTTCAGTTTTTGTGAGTTGTTAATTGCTACAAATATGTCCTGCTTTGAAGATGACCCTCTCTCTTCTGGTGGAGAGGATGTGCGATAAAGGTAACATTCCTACATTGCTGATGGGAGTACAAACTTGTATGGCCACTTTGGAAATCAGTATGTTGAATTCACAGAAAATTATGAAACAATCTATCTCAAGACCCAGTAATGATGCTTTTGGTTGTATACCCAACAGATACCACAAGGACATGTATTTGACTGTGTTTATAACAGCATTATTCATAAGAACCAGTACCTGAATACAACCTAGATGCCTCTCCACCAAAGAATGGATAAAGAACCCAACTCAGCCTGCTTCAGGGCTAAGAGTCTGGGGACTGAGAGATGGATGCTCTTGCCACATGGGATTTCTGTAGTAATAGGAGCGGTGGGGCTGCGTTCCCAGCACCCTGGCGCCTCCGGCTAGCTTTACCCGAAATAATTACAGGGACACCGCATTCTTTCAATCACTGCTTGGCTCTTTAGCTCCAGCCCTTTTCTCGGCTAACTCTCGCACCTGGACTAGCCCATTTCTAATCATCTGTGTGTAGCACCCTAAGGTGCGCTTACCGGGAAGATTCTAGCCTACGTCCATCCTGGGTCGGAGCTTCATCGCATGTGCCTCAGAGAGCACAGCTCTCGCCTCTGCCCGCAAGAGTGGAGCATCGTGTCTCTCTGAGGCATCTGCCCCCGAGAGGAGAGCTGTCGAGTCTGACCTCACTTCCTCTTCCTCCCAGCATTCTGCTCTGTTTACTCCTCCCACCTATGTTTTAACCTATCAGGGCAAGCAGCTTCTTTATTTAATTAACCAATGACCTTTCTCCATCAGGTTTCTTTGTTCCACATGACCCTGCCTCTGCCAAGCCCACCCTTTTGTCTGCAAGGTTATTGGCCAGCAAGAGGACCTGCTCCTGTAGTGAGGAGGTCCATCCGGTGGGGTAGTTGTATGCCTGCTCAGTCAGCTGGACACCCCAGAAATGGAGTACAGCCCCCCTGTAATTCCTTAAATGTTTCTGGACATTCAGTGGGGCATATCCCCAGCTACTGGCTTTCAATATTTACCCCACCCCATCTTGCTAAGAAGCACTCCATCCCATCTGTGGGGTCCTCAGATCCACCACCACAGCCTGCTTCAGAGTGTAGGGGATCTGAGAGCCAACCCAGTGCTGAGGGCACCTAAGAGAGGGCAGGCAAAGAAAAAAAAACTCAAGTACACTGTCAGCCACAGCAAAGATTGGACCAAGATGCCAAGACTCTCCTGACCGCATTTGAAGGAAGAAATGGGCAGGTACCAGTGCAAGAATTCCTCCAACAACCTGAAAAGCAACATGATAACACCAGAATCCAGCAAACATGCACCAGAAAGACTTGAACATCCTAATCCAGAAGAAGTAGAAGAAATTGAGTTTAAACATAACATTATAAAAGTGATAGAGACCCTTAAACAGGATGTGAAAAACTCCCTTAAAGAAATGGAAGAGAAGACAAAGAAAAAGTTAGAAGAAATTAATAAATCCCTCAAAGATACCCAAGAAAACAAAGAAAAAGCAATCAAACAGGTAAAGGAAACAGTTCAAGACTTGAAAACTGAAATGGAGGTAATGAAGAAAACATAAACCTAGGGATGGCTGGATATGGAAAATCTGGGTAAATGAACTGGAACTACAGAGACAAGTATAACCAAGAGAATAGAATAGACAGAAGAAAAATCTCAGACACTGTGGATACTATAAAGGAAATAAACTCAATAATCAAACAAAACAACAAATCTAACAAATTTGTGATACAAAACTTCAAGGAACTCTACGATACCATGAAAAGACCAAACCTGAGAATAATAGGGTAGAAGAAGGAGAAGAATTACAGCTAAAGGGCTCAGAAAATATATTCAACAAAATTTTAGAAGAAAACTTTCCCAAACCTAAAGATGGATATTCCTATGAAGGTATAAAAAGCATACAGAACACCAAATAGACAGGATCAAAAAAAATTCGCCATATAATAATCAAAACACAAAACATACAGAAAAAAGAATATTAAGAGTTTCAAAGGAAAAAGGTCAAGTAACATATAAAGGTAACCCTATTAGAATTAAACCTGACTTCTCGATGGAAACCAATGAAAGCCAGAATGTCTTGGATATATGGGCTGCAGACACTAAGAGACCTTGGTAGCAAGCTTAGACTACTATGCCCAGCCAAGCTTTCTTTCACCATCTAGGGAGGAAAAAACAGATTTAAATAATACGTAGCCATGAACCCAGACTTACAGAAAGTACTAGAAGGAAAACCACAATCCAAGGATGCCAACAACACCCATAATAACACAGGAATCAGACAACCCTCCATGAGCACAACTCAAAGAATGGAAACACACAAACACTACCACAAAAAAATATAATCAAAGTTAACAAGCACTGGTCATTAATATTACTTAATATCAATGGACTAAATTCACCTATAAAAAGGCACAGTTTAAGAGAATGGATATGAAAACAGGATCCAACATTCTGCTCTTTATAAGAAACAAACCTCATCCACAAAGATAGACATTACCTCAGAGTAAAGAGTTGGCAAAAGGTTTTTCAATCAAATGGACTTAAGAAACAAGTGGGTGTGCCTATACTAATACCTAACTAAATTGACTTCAAACGAAAATCAATCAGAAGAGATAGAGATGGACACATAATACTCATAACAGGAACAATTCATGAGGATGAAGTCTCAATCCTGAATATCTATGCCCCTAATATAAAAGTACACACATATGTAAAAGAAACATTACTATAACTCAAAGCACCCATCAAACACCACACACTAATAGTAGGATATTTCACACTCTTCTCTCACCAATGGACTGGTCAATGAGACAGAAACATAACAGAGAAATAAGAGAATTAATAGATGTAATGAATCAAATGGACTTAGCAGACATCTATAGAACATTCCACCCCAAGAGGAAAGAATATACCTTCTTCTCAGCATCTCATGGAACCTTCTCAAAAATTGATCACATACTGGGTAACAAAGCAAATATCCACAGACACACAAAAATGTTGGAGTAACCACCGGTGTCTAATCGGAACACTGTGGAGTAAAGTTAGAATTTAACAACAATTCTAACCCCAGAAAGCCTACAAACTCATGGAAACTGAACAGTAAACTACTGAACCACACCTGGGTCAAGGAACAGATAAAGAAATAAATTAAAGTCTTCCTTAAATTCAATGAAAATGAAGACACAACATACCCCAAACAAGTGGGTATGAGGAAAGCAGTGCTAAGAGGAAAGTTCATAGCACTAAGTGCCCATATAAAGAAAACGGAGAAAGCTCACATTGGAGACTTAACAGCACACCTGAAAGCTCTAGGGAAAAAAAAGAAGCAGACTCACCCAGGAGGAGTAGAAGACTAGAAATAATCAAACTGAGGGCTGAAATAAAGAAAATACAAACACATAAAACAATCCAAAGAATCAATGAAATAAAGAGTTGGTTCTTTGAGAAAATCAACAAGATTGACAAATCCCTATCCAAACTTATCAAAACGCAGAGAGAGAACATGCAAATCCACAAGATCGGAAATGAAAAGTGGGGCATACAGACCATGAGGAAATACAAAGAATCATTAGGTCTTACTACAAAAGCCTGTATGCCACAAAATTAGAAAATGCAAAAGAAATGAACATTTTTTTAGATAAGTACCATATACCAAAATTAAATCCAGACCAGGTGAATAGTTTAAACAGACTTGTAATTTGTGAGGAATTAGAAGCTGTCACCAAAAACCTCCCGACGAATAAAAGCCCTGGACCAAATGCTTTTAGTGCAGAATTCTACCAGAACTTACATGAAGGCTAATACCTATACTCCTTAAATTGTTTCACTTAATAAAAGCAGAAGAGTCATTGCCAAACACTTTTTATGAAGCTACAGTTACCCTGATACCAAAACCACACAAAGACTCAACCAAGAGAGAAAATTACACACCAAAATCACTCATGAATGTCAATGCAAAAATTCTCAATAAAATACTGGTAAAATGAATCCAAGAACACATCCACTAAATTATCCATTATGATCAAGTAGGCTTCATTCCAGAAATGCAGGGCTGGTTTAACATACAAAAATGTATCAATGTAATCCATCATATAAATAAACTGAAAGAAAAAAGATATGGTCATCTCATTAGATGCTGAAAAAGCATTTGAGAAAATCCAACACCCTTTTATGATAAAGGTCTTGGAGAGATTAGGGATACAAGGATCATACCTAAACATAATAAAAGCTATATACAGCAAGCCCACAGCTAACATCAAACTAAACGGACAGAAACTCAAAGCCATTCCACTAAAATCAGGAACAAGACAAGGCTGTCCACTCTCTCCATATCTCTTCAACATAGTGCTTGAAGTGCTAGTAATAGCAATAAGACAGCATAAGGAGATCAAGGGGATTCAAATTGGAAAGGAAGGAGTCAAACTTTCATTATTTGCAGATGATAAGATAGTGTACATAAGTGACCCCCAAAACTCTACCAAATAACTCCTACAGATGATAAATAATTTCAGTGATGTGGCAAGATACAAGATCAACTCAAAAAAATCAGTAGCCCTCCTATACACAAAGGATAAAGAAGCAGAAAGAGAAATGAGAGAAACTTAACCTTTCACGATAGCCACAAATAGCATAGAGTATTTTGAGGTAACACTAACCAAGGAAGTGAAAGATCTATTTGTCAAGAACTTTAAGGCTTTAAAGAAAGAAATTAAAGAGGACACCAGAACATGGAAGGATCTCCCATGCTCTTGGATTGGTAAGATCAACATAGTAAAAATGGCAATTCTAGCAAAGGGAGACTATAGATTCAATGTAATCCCCATCAAAATCCTAACAAAATCCTTCACAGACCTTGAGAGAACAATAACAATAACCAACATTGTGTGAAAAAACAAAAAAACACAGAATAGCAAAACATCATATACAATAAAGGTACCTTCAGAAGCATTGGCATCCCTGACTTCAAACTCTATTACAGAGCTACAGTAATGAAAGCAGCTTGGTATTGGCATAAAAACAGACATTGATCAATGTAATCGAATCAAAGACCCAGATATTAATCTACAAACCTATGAACACCTGATTTTTGACAAAAGAGCTAAAATTACACAATGGAAGAAAGAAAGCATCTTCAACAAATAGAGCTGGTATAACTGGATGTCAACCTGCAGAAGTATGAAAATAGATCCATATCTATCATCATGCACAAAACTTAAGTCCAAATTGATTAAAGACCTCAATAGAAATTTGACCACACTGAGCCTGATAGAATAGGAAGTGGAAAGTAGTCTGCAATACATGGGCAAAGAGACCACTTCCTATGTATAACCCCAGTAGCACAAACAATAAGTGCAAAAATGAATAAATGGGACCTCCTGAAACTGAGATGCTCCTATAAAGCAAAGGAAACTATCATTACTACAAAAAAGCAACCTACTGAATGAGAGAAGATCTTCACCAATCCCACATCAGACAAAGCTCTGATCTCCAAAATATATAAAGGACTCAAGAAACTAGACATTAAAATCCTAAATAACCCAATTAAAAAATGGGGTACTGAGCTGAACAGAGAATTCTCAACAGAAGTTCAAATGGCCAAAAGATACTTAAGGTTATGTTCGACTTCCTTGGCAATCAGGGAAATACAAATCAAAATATCTTTGAGATGCCATCTTACACCTGTCAGAATGGCTGAAATCAAAAACATCAATGATATCCTATGCTGGATAGGATGTGAAGTAAAAGAAACAGTCATCCTTTTCTGGTGGGAATACAAACTTGTCCAACCACTTTGGAAATCAGTGTGGCGGTTTCTCAGGAAATTGGGAGTCAAACTACCTCAGGATCAAGCGATACCACTCCTGGGAATATACTCAAGAGATGCCCAATCATACTACAAAAGCATTTGTTTAACTATGTTCTTAGCAGTGTTATTTTTAATAGGCAGATCCTGGAAACAACCTAGATGCCCCTCATTAGAAGAATGGATAAAGAAAATGTGGCACATATACACATTAGAGTACTACTCAGCAGTAAAAACAATGATATCTTGAATTTTGCATGCAAATCAATAGAAATGAAAAATACTATCCTGAGTGAGATAACCCAGACCCAAAGAGATGATATGGTTTGCACTCACTTATTAATGGACTCTAGCCATAAACAAAGGACATTGTCCCTATAGTTCACTATCCTGGAGAAGCCAAATAATAAGGTGAACCCAAAGAAAAACATACATAGATAATCCTGGAAATTGGAAGCAGAAAAGATCACCAGGAAAAAGTTGGGACCATGGGGGCGGCGAGAGTGGAGGAAGTGGAGAGGGGGAGAGAGAAGGCAGAAGGGAAGGATTGGGGAGAGTTTGGGGGAGTGGTATGGTTGAGATGGAGGAAGGGTAGATATAGGAGCAGGGAAGAAGATATCATAATTAAGGGAGTCATTTTAGAGTGTGCAAGAGACTTGGCTCTAGAGGGGATCCCAGGTGTTCATTGGGATGTCCCCAGCTAGGTCCTTGGGCAGCAGAGGAAAGGGTGCCTGAATTGGTCTTGTCACATAGTCACACTGATGAATATCCCGAATATTGCCATAGAACCTTCAGAGATCCATATCGGAGCACTGGACTGAGCTCCCAAGGTCCAGTTGAAAAGCAGAAGGAGGGAGAAAATGAGCAAGGAAGTCAGGACAGCGAGGGGTTGGTCCGTCCACTGAGATAGTGTGCCTGATCTAATGGGAGCTCAACAAAGACAGCTGGACTGGGTCTGATTGAGCATGTGATCAAACCGGACTTTCTGAATGTGGCTGACAATGGGGGCTGCCTGAGAAGCCATTGATAATGGCACTGGGATTTGTTTATACTGCATGTACTGGCTTTTTGGGATCCTAGTCTGTTTGGATGCACACCTTCCTAGGCCTGGAGGGAGGGAGGAGGGCCTTGGACTTCTCACAGAAAAGAGTATCCTGCTCTCTCTTAGGAATGGAGGGGGAGGGAGGTGGGTAAGTGGGGGAGTCGGACGGAAATGAGAGGAAGTAGAAATTTTGAATGGTATTATTTATAAAGCAGTAAAAAAAGAATGGATAAAGAAAATGTGGCACATTTACACAATGGAGTACTATTCAGCAGTAAAAATAATGACGTCTTGAAATTTGCAGGTGAATGAATGGATCCAAACACACACGCACGCACGCACGCACACACACATACACACACACATACATTGAGTGAGAGAACCCATACCCAGAAAAACAAATATAATATGTAGATACAAATAAGTGGCTTCTTGACATAAAGCAAAGAAAAACCAGCCTACAATCCACAATCCCAGAGAACCTAGAAAACAAAGAGGACCCTAAGAGAAACATACAGGGATCTAAATAGGAAGGAGAAAAAGATAAGATTGCATGAGTAAACTGGAAACATGGTGGTCATGGGAGAGGGTAGAAAGAGAGAGGAAGGAAGGGAGGGAAGCAGAGAAAAATGAATAATGCAAAAAATGATAATATTTGATAGAAAAGAAGAAGTCTCTCTCTTTATCTTGAGGATTTATTATCATTTCCCAACTATACTTTGCTGTAATGCTGCCTGAGCCTTAAGGGTGTAGTGTAAATGCTTTACTTAGGGCTAAATACATAACCAGCAAATTTCACATCAACAAATCTTAGCAATCACCTCTCTAAACAAGTAGATGCTTCTTTGATTAAGACTGAAATGTAACCCTTGTCAATAGTTATTAACATAGATATACATAAGTTATATAAATTTTAAAATAATTTTAATCACATTGTTATAGTTCTCCTGTCTTTATACTCTTTTGTTATTCTGCTACAATATTTTTTTTTCTAAACTGTCTTCTACTCTATTTCTAAATGTTAGATTCTCAATTCTCAGGACATTCCTCTCTTAAATTTTGTTAAACTGTTATATGACAATGAAGATTCTCTCAACCTCATCTATTCAGTTTCTTATATTTTTATTGAAAAGTGACCATATTAATTTGTGTCTTCTATGTATCAACTTCCCCTATGCATAGATTTTAAGCAGGCACCCTTACACTGTATTTATTCAGTGGATTGATGAAACCTTGGGCATTTTGCATGGGTGAAAGTCACTTTACTGATTGAGAACTATTCCCCGTGAATGCTGAGCATTGCCATATGTAATTCACTGTACTAAGTGCTTGTCATGGACCAGAACTTTATAGGTGCTTATAGTTGAGCATTACCTTTATTTACTATATATGAAAACTAAATATTCTCCAAAGCATTCATTTTATAGTTTGATAACAAGCATTGTAATCTACTGATTTATTATTAACATACATCTTTACATAGTTTTAAAATATACCATTTCTTAGTATATATTTTAAAAGTTGCAGTATCCAAAATGCATGCATAGATAAACCCCTAATTTGAGAATCAATTACAACATAACTGTTTACGGTCACAGTGCCTTTTGTTTTCTAAACTGATAGACGGCTAGTGTCACTTTGAATGTTAATATGAAAATAAAACAAGTCATATTTTATACAGTATAACATCCAATGTGCATGTTGTCTGTGATTGATGTTCTCTGCATGCGTAACTTCTACTTCTTTTTGACATAATTATTGAGAATCAATTGAGTCTCAATTTTCTCTTTGTATCTTTTCTCTTACATAAGCTGTATTTCCACACAATATACCCCAACTTTCTATCTTACTTTAAAATGTTCATATAAATCAATGTATGCTCTAATTTGCTTGTTAATTTTTTGTTTCCTTTTATTATGTATAGTTGTGTATGCCTGTGTGTGAGTAAATACCTATCAGTGCATGTGTCTTCATAAGTCAGAGACACCATATTTTAAAGGCGTAAATGAATGCAGACAGATTGTAAAAATATATACAGCTTTGATGGGGAAATAGACTTACAGAACCACCGTTCCCACGGAGACCAGGAAAGCAGAAGAGGTGGCTGGGAGCACGTTTGCCAGATTTATAGGTAAACATTAGCCCGAGGTGCACACGACCCCTAGGGGGCGGGACTTATCCCTACATCTCCCCTTTTTGTCTAAATAAGACAGAACTAAACCAAATATAACTATATACCATAATAACAATTAATAAATATAACAAACAATATCGAGAAAAAAATTTTGATAAACATTCTATCTCAGGGAGTCTAAATAATATAGAGAGTAACTACAATTATGTAATCTTCAGGTCCGTCAAAGATCTGAGAAGGAAATAAATATTACTTAACAAATGAGATATATCCAAAATGTGCAACAATTGACAGAGACAACTGACTACCTGGGCAATCACCAAAAGTCTCGTTTGCAAGTTGAATCAACCAACTTTGGCTAAGGTCTAACATAACTGACATACCATTATTAAAGGCAAGGAACTTTCTTAGAACTATCCTACTCTGTCTTGGCAGGATAAGACAATCCTGTTTCATTGTCAGAAGTTGAGGTATGGGCTTTTCTTAACCCAAAGGCCAGTTCTGCCAAGAAGACAAGCTCCCAGTGAAGTGTCTTTGGTGCTCAACGTTCTCTCAGGAGTAGAGTGGCATTGCCAGGAGTAATTGTGTCTCATTGGCACAGAATTCTAGGTTAGATTAAAGGCCATTTTTCTACAGCTCTTTAAAGAGGCTGAAGATTATACTATCTATACTAAATATAATCTCTATGTATCTAAAAGACCTGATTAACCTAAAAATAAATATGACAAACATAATTCTCAATACCTACCTAACTTGAAGACTAAAAGAATAAACAACTGTGCAATATATGAGGACAATGGTCTTCAACTGTAAACAATGTCATTACATATCAAATGTAAACTATGTTATTATATAAATAGTATCAGAGGTAGAAATGTACATTGTAATATGGTAGATGTATCGATACAACATAGACAAAGTTATAAGCATACTCTTATACAAAAATAGAGGTAGGAACACTCACATTCAATATATCAATATACAGGAAACAGTACCAATACAATTTTCTAAAACAGTAATTCACAAATACCAATCATCCCAATCATCCCATCAAACCAGTTAATCCCCCCTTTTTTTAAAAAAAAAATACCCCTAATTCCATTAAATATCTCCCCTTCCCCTCAACCGTAAACCAAGACTAAAAGATGTCCCTAACCCTGAGGGCAAATTCTGTTGGGAGAGGGAACGTCGTCCTCTAAAATTGCTTCTAGCTGACATGGGGGCTACGTTTTTCTTAGGGGCTCCTGTGAAAGCAAATGATGGTAAAATTCCCAAATTAACCTTTGACCTAAGAAAATTATAACTAGTCTCTGAGCGTTTTGAAAAGGTCCGGCAAGAGTGTTGTCTAAAATGTGCACCATTCGAAATTGTCTCGTGCAGTTGGTACCAAAACAGGTCTAATTTTAGTGCTTAAAAAATATTCATGACGTCATAAAAACCAGATTGAGTTGATGTCGTGGGGCCCCATCTTCATCCTGGAAACTATAAAAATTACTGTAGGGAAAGTTGTTGTTTGTTATGAGAAATTTAATCATTAACAACAAGGACATATACTGACATATAAAGAAAGACACAGATATGAGGAAAAGCAAAGAAAGTTTATCAAGTACATAATTATTCATATTCTGTCCCATTTCATGGCTCCTGACGTGAGACAGAAACTCTGAAATATCTCTTATCAACAGGCTTGGGATTGAAGAGGGACTGAGCCAGAGTCCAACTCCAAAACCAGCTCTACATATGTATAAAGAAATGTTTAATAAGACATATATATATATATATATATATATTTATATATAAATTAATAATTACAAAATGTGTCCATCCATCAGTAATTAAATATTCAGGGTCCCTTAATTTCTTTGAAGATGAGTATATTCCTGTGGAGGTAAGAAAAGTACCCTGCCCCAAACCTATGTATTTCTTACCATCACTATGCTCGCCATCCTTGTGAATGAATTGTTATTTATCTTTGCCAAGTGGCTTCTCTTCTTCAAACCGAACCTTTATTAATTTTGATGGTATCCACAATTTTGTCTCACCTGTGGAGATAAGAGCAAAACCCCTTCCCCACCACAGCACATCTCCTGGCTTCCATTGTGAGGTCAGCACATCCTTGAAATAAACTGGTTGATTTAGTTCAGTAGACTTTTCCATTATCCAATGTCTTTCTACAGCCTTTGTTCCCTTCTCATTGGAGTTAAGAAAATTCAAGGTTAACAAAGCATTATGTAACTTATTTCTGGTGGTGTTTTCCACCCCTTTCTGTTGTTCAACATATCATTTATAGTTCAATTTAATCTTTCTATAACTGCTTGACCTGTAGGATTGTATGGTATACCTGTAACATGGTTGATATTGTAATAATCAAAAACCATTTCATTTTCCTAGAGACATAAGCAGGACCATTATCCGTCTTTATTTGTGTAGGTATACCCATGATAGCCATGACTTCTAATAAATGAGTGATTACTGAATCAGCTTTTTCTGAACTTAAAGCAGTTGCCCACTGAAAGCCTGAATAAGTGTCAATGGTGTGATGAACATATTTTAATTTGCCAAATTCTGCAAAGTGGAACACATCCATCTGCCAGATTTCATTCCTTTGGGTGCCCTTTGGATTAGCCCCTGCAGGCAGTGGCGTTTGGTTATAGAAAGAGCAAGTAGGGCATTTCTTTACAATCTCCTTAGCTTGTTGTCATGCAATAGAAAACTCTTTCTTCAAACCTTTGCTATTAACATGATTTTTTTATCAAATTCAGAGGCTTGTAGCACACTACCAATCAATAATTGATCAATTTCTGCATTACCTTGTGCTAGAGGACCTGGCAGACCCTTATGGGATCAGATGTGCGTAATGTACATAGGGCAAATCCTGTTCCTGATCAAATCTTGAACCTTGAGGAACAATGAGGTTAGTTCTGTATCATCAGGTATAAATTCAGCAGTTACAATATGTAAAATAACTCTTTCTGCATATTGTGAATCAGTGACTATATTAATAGGTTCTTTAAAATCCCTTAGCACTATAAGAATGTCATATAATTCTGCTTTCTGGACAGAATCGTAAGGACTTTGTTCCGCCTCACCCAAGTCTTCTGATTTGTAACCTGCGTGTCCTGATTTATTGGCATCAGTATAGAATTACGGGCTCCAGTTATTGGAACATCACGGACTATTCAAGGAAGAATCCAAGAAGTTGTCTTTATGAAGTTAAGCCTCTTGCTTTTTGGATAGTTGTTATAAATGTCTCCCAAAAAATTAGCACAAGCTCTTTGCCATGGTTCATTATCTTCCCATAATT
>NW_004949162.1:55123-65977 GCF_000317375.1 Microtus ochrogaster
ATTCCATTGTTGTAATAGGTCACGACCCCATAAATTCATTACAATATTGGCTACATATGGCCTTAATTTTTCTATTTGTCCCTCTAGCCCTATACATTCTACCCATCTCGTGCTCTGCTTTACTCAAGATAGGGTTCCAATTCCCAGGAGCTGAACATTTACATTCTGAAGAGGCCAATACGGATGCCAAGATTCTGGGGTAATGATACTTACATCAGCACCTGTGTCCAGCAGGCTAGTAATAAAAATGCCATTTACACACACTCTCAGTTTAGGTCTTTGTTCATTTATAGAAGTTTGCCAAAACACAGGTAACTTATCTTTCTGATCATTATTGCTTGTAACGAAGGCTGAGTCCTACTATTTCTGTTTTTACTTGAAGATGCATTATTATTATTTCTGAAAATCTGTTGTCTATAATTCCTTTTCATATGACCCATTTTGCCACAATTAAAACATTTGGTATTCTGGTGCCTTCTTTTACCATTGGAAATTGCTTCGTCTACCCATGCTTCGGTGCCATAATTAAATGTATCAACATTCAGTGTATGCAAGACCCATTCTTCCAAGGGCGCTGATCTGAGCTTTAAAGGACCAAAAATCCTTTTGCATTCCACATTTGCATTTTCATAAGCCAAAGACTCAATCATTATATGTCTTGCTTCTGGGTCAGATATCCCAATTTGTACAGCCTTAGTTAGTCTTTGTAAAAAGTCACTAAAGGGTTCTCTCTGACCCTGTTTAACTCTGACAAATGATTCCATTATCTGTCCTGGGTCTTGTACCCTGTCCCAAGCCCTTAAGGCTGCTTTAGTAGACACGGAGAGTGTGTTTTCATCCAAATTAGTTTGTTCCTGAGGGTTGGAAAAGAGCCCTTCACCTAGAATTTTATCTAGAGAAATGTCAATTCCCTTTGCTCTTTCCTGCTGTTCTAAAAGTCTAGCCTCTTGCCTGAATAAGCATTTCCATTTCAATTGCGGTCCACTCTCAAATACCGCAGAGCTCAGCTGGAGCCAGTCCAAGGGGATTGCTCTGCTTGTTGTGGCCCAAGATCTTAGCATCTCTTTAACAAAAGAGGTGTGCATCCCCAAAGTCATGACAGCCTGTTTAATTTCTTTGAGATCCTTCATACAGACAGGCTTCCATGTATCTTCCTTGATGACCCTAGGGTTTCTGGAACTGATCATCTTCTCTGTTGTTATTACTGGAAAGGCGGGTAGAGCTGTAGGTAGAGCTTTGTGGAAATTGTCCCAGAGAGATTTACCCACAGATGGAGTTAAAATTTGCCTTTCTACCCTTTGCTCTTCTTCATCAGAATTTAGAAATTCCTCAGTCTTTTCAATTCTATTCACCATTGCCTTCTGCAATGTCTGAATCTCCTGTCCAGGATTATGTTCCAAAGCCTTCACTGAGGATTCTAAAGTATGAAGTTTGTCCATTAGAGATAACATCTCATCTTTGGACATAATTTTTATGACATAAACCATGCCTTCTTGTATTGACAATCTTTCCGTCAATCTGTCATAAGCTTTAGACAAAATCCGATTGTCACATTCAGCAGTTTTGATTCTCTCAGTTAATGTTTCATTTCCTACAGAAAATCCGATTGTCACATTCAGCAGTTTTGATTCTCTCAGTTAGTGTTTCAGTTCCTCCAGAAAGGTACTGAAGCTTACAATCCAAATCAGCTGTTCCCTCTTCCATAGTAATGAATTTCTCCTTAACATCAGCCTGTACCTTTTTAAAATTTTGCTCAGTTGATCAAGTCATGTTAAACAAATATCTGTTCTCCTCGTGGAGAACTTCAAACTGATTCTTGAGAAGATTGTTGTCATTCTCAATTGTTTTTAAGTGTTCAACCTCTGCCTTAAGAATCCTGGATTCATCTTTTAAAGTCTTTATCATATTTCTATTATCAAACCATATAGTGCCAAGGAAAACTACGAATCCCAGAAGGATCCATAGATTTGGGGTGATAGACATCTCTTGTAAAATCTCCCACATGGTACAGTCAAAAAAACTGTTAAAGTATTGAACAGTAACGTCTTCAGACATTTTATTTATAAAAAAATAATTATTTTACCTGCAATGACTGGTTCCTGCCAGTGGTGGCGAAAGAAATGCATTTGAGTCCATGTGGCCGAGGCCAAAGCTGGTCTGTAACAACTCAAAACAGAAAGTTATTGTTCTTCCTGAGGAGTTAGAGTGGTTGCCGAAGGGGTCACTTTTTTTTTTTTTCGAGACAGGGTTTCTCTGTGGCTTTGGAGCCTGTCCTGGAACTAGCTCTTGTAGACCAGGCTAGCCTCGAACTCACAAAGGTCTGCCTGCCTCTGCCTCCTGAGTGCTGGGATTAAAGGCGTGCACCACCACCACCCGCCTCCCGAGTACTGGGATTAAATGCATGCGCCACCACAGCCTGGCGAAGTCACTTTGTATCAGACCAAATCTGCCGCTGTGGCGGCTTTTGTTGCAAAACCATAGGTACTTGAGCTTCTCCTAATTCAGGCAGTGGAGTTCCTCTGCAAATTTAGCCAAGGCAGGCAGGGAGGGGTTAATTGCTCTGGTGAGCAGGTGGAACAGAATGGGCCTGTGTGGCCAAGTGTATCTTGTACTCAGCGCTGGGGCCCGTGGCTGCAAAGCAATGAGAAAATGGCTTTTTCATAAATTTGTACCTCAACAGTTGAGCGACAGACAGATATATCATGACTAATAAAAGTCAAAGACAGATAGTATGGTTCAAGCAGAAGATCAAAGCAGTCAAAAAATAGTCAAGAAATTTTTTACATCTACCAAAGCTCAGACAAAACAAAAAGGTGATCCTATCCTCAAAGTGTATGCAGACTGCAGTACTCTCTACAAAACCTTAGACTGCAATGAGGTCAAGTCTCCTCCTGCCTTATATATCTGTCACTACCCAGCCATAACACTCTTGTCTCCATCGCCCTAGTGCTGGGATTAAAGGAAAGCGACTCCTGAGTGGTAGGAGCACCTTTGTATGAGTTCTATTTAACTTTTTAGATAGATTCAATCTCATGTATGCCAGTGTGGCCTTGAATCCTGAAATTAAAGATTTGTGCCACCACTTCCTGGGCTCTTGTGACTTATCTTTTCACTCTTGTCTCCAGGTAAGCTTTATTTATTAATCTGCAAATAAAATATCACTGTATCTATCTATAAGCCTAATCCTTAAGAACAGTCTAAAAGGAATACCTCAATACAAGTAGCTTAACTACATCCATGAGAACAAAAGCAATAGATAACCTCACACCAAGGTAATATCTCAGTTTTAAACATCTAAGCCTCAAGATCAATGGCACCCATATTTGTGAAAGAAATATAATTAAAGCTTAAATCACACATCAAGCCACACACATTAATAGTGAAAGGCTTTAAGTCCCCATTGTTATCAATAGAGAGTTCATTGGCAGAAACTAAACAGAAATAATGGGACTAAAATATGTTATGACTCAAAAGGACCTTAAAGATATCTACAGAACATTTCAAATCAAAACAACTCTGAGATTCCATCTTATACATATAAGACTGGCCAAGTTCAAAAACACTGATGACAACTTATGCTGGAGAGGTTGTGGGGAAATGGGAACACTTCTACATTCCTGGTGGGAATGCAAGCTGGAAAAGCCCCTTTGGATGTAAGTGTGGTGATTTCTCAGAAAATTAGGAAACAACCTTCCTCAAGACACAGTAATACTACTTTTGGGTATATATCCAAAGGATGCTCAATCGTGCCATAAGGACAGTCACTCAACTGTGTTTATAGCAGAATTGTTTGTCATAGCCAGAACCTGGAAAAAACCGAAATGCCCATTGACGGAAAAATGGATAAGAAAAATGTGGTACATTTACACAATGGAGTACTACACAGCAGAAAAAAATAACGACATCTTGAATATTGAAGGCAAATGGATGGAGCTAGAAAACATTATTTTGAGTGAAGTAATCCAGACACAGAAAGACAATTGTCTCATGTACTCACTTATAGGTGGTTTTTAAAGAAAAAGCAAAGAAAAACAGCCTATAAACCACAATCCCAGAGAACTTACACAATAATGAGTTGTATACATAAGCAACCCCAAAAACTGTATCAGGGAATTCGTTCGTACATCTAATAAACATCTTTTTTTTTCACAATTTTTTTAAAAATTGATTTTTATTGAGCTCTACATTTTTCTCTGCTTTTTTCCCTACCGCTCCTCTCCCCTTCAACCCTCTCGCAAGGTCCCCATGCTCCCAATTTACTAAAGAGATCTTGTCTTTTTTCTACCACCCATATAGATTATACCTATGTATATTTCTCTTAGGGTCCTCATTGTTGTCTATGTTCTCTGGGATTGTAATTTGTGGGCTGGTTTTCTTTGTTTTATGTTTAAAAACCATTTATGAGTGAGTAAACATCTTTAATGAAGTGGCTGGATACCAGATTAAATAAAAATTTATTCAAAATTAAGATTAATTCAAAATTAAAATTAACTCAAAATATGAATCACAAATGGGGTAAGACAGAAACATTGAAAACATCAACCTTCACAATTGTCACTAATAATATAAAATATTTTGGAGTAACTCTAAATCAAGTGAGAGAGCGATATGATAAGATTATCAAATCTTTGATGGAAGAAATTGGAGATGGTATCAGGAAATGGAAAATCACCAATGATAATGTATAGGTATGATTATTATAGTAAACATGGCCATCTTACCAAAAGCAATCAACAGATTTAGTGAAATTCCAATTAACTTTGCAACATATTTCTCTATAGACCTTGAAAGAATAGTACTCAAATTCATATGGGAAAAGCAAAAACCCCAGATATCCAATCAATCTTGTACAATCAACTAACTTTAAGAGGTATCACAATCTTTGATTTTAAGCTCTATTACAGAGCTATAGTAATAAAAAAAACAGCATTGTATTTCCATAAGACCAAACAGGTAGATCAATGAAACAGAACTGGAGACCCAGATGTAAATCAACGTACCTATGAACAAATGAATTTTGACAAAGATATCAAAATTATACAATGAAAAAAGAGCATCTCTAACAAAATGTGTTGGCATATATGCATGTCCTTATGTAGAAGAATGCAAATAGATTCTGCATAAAATTCAAGTCCAAGTGAATAGAAGACCTCAATATAAATCCAGTTACAGTGATACTGATAGAAGAGAAGGTGGGAAATAGCCTTGAATACACTGGCACAGAAGACATATTTTGAATAGAATACCAAACCAATAGCAGAGACCCAAAGAATGACAGTTAATAAATGGAACCTGTTGAAACTGCAAAGCTTCTGCAAATCAAATGATATCTGCAGCCTAAAGAATTGGAAAAGATCTTCACCAACACCATATCCAAAAGAGGGCTAATTCCCAATATGTGTGTATGTATATATGTATATATACATACATGTTGTTATATCTATGCATATATATATATATGAAATTAAACATAAAACAAATAATCAAATTAAAAATGGGTTACAGATCTTAACAGATTTTTCAACATAAGGATCTCAAATGGTCACGAAAATCTTAAAGACTTGTTGAACCTCCTTAGTCATCAGGGATATGCAAATCAAACTAACTCTGAGATTCTATGTTACATATGTCATAGTGGCTAAGAGCAAAAATACAAATGAACAGCTCATATTGGCAAGGATATCCAGCAAGGGGAACCCTCTTCATTGCTGATGGGAGTGCAAAATTCTACCGTCATTTTGAAAATCAATATGACAGTTTCTCAGAAAATTGGGAATCCATATAGCTCATCTCAGCTACACCACCCTTTTGTATACAACTAAAGGATACTCAATCATACAACCAAGACCATTGATCAATTATATTCATTGAGGATTTATTCGAAGTACATAGAACCTTGTGACAACTGAGATGTCCCTCAATTGAAAACCAGATAAAGAAAATACAATCTGTTTATGCAATGGAATATTACTTAGCTGCTAAAAGCAATGACATCTGGAAATTTGGATGCAAATGGGTACAGCTAGAAAAAAAATATTATTCTAAAGGTGTTAACCCCGACTCAGAAAGACAAACATGATAGATATTCACTTAAGTGGATATTAGCTGTAAAGAAAAGAATAATCATGTTGTAATCTATGAACACAGATGGGATAGGTAACAAAAAGTGTTCAAGCAGCAGGGACCCTCAGATTTTCCTGGAAAAAAAAACAACAGATCTCATGGGTGACCTGGGAGAGTGTAAGGATAGGAACAAGAAGGATCATATTGAGGGTGAATGGAGGTAGGAAGTACAGAAAGAAATGACTTGAAAGTGGGGCAATTCAGTGTCAGATGCAAGGAATACTCTTAGGAATCCATAAGGATGACCCCAACTAAGACTCCTAGCAATAGGGGATACATAGCCTGAACTTTCTATCTCTTGTGACCTGGCAAGTCTTCCAGTGGAGGAATAGGGATACCAGCCTACTTCACATAACTTTCTACTAAGAGTCTGCCCTGACTATGGAATGGGTTGGTGTAAGCATGGTGTAGAGATTTTGGGAAGGACCAACCAATGACTGGTCCAGTGTAAGACCCATTCTACGATAATGGGTCAATCCCTGACAATGCCTGGAGTTCCAGGTCTCAGAGGCTGGATGGCCCAGAGAACTAGGATAGAAACAAGCATTATTGAAGGAAAATATGTCAACATACTGATGCCTAACAACATTCTACTATACTCAGAGCTGGTGCCTATCTTAATTATCTTCAGAAATGCTTTATCCAGTTAATGGTGAAAACAGATACAATGTTGTACAACCAAACATTAGGATGAACTCTGGGGATCCTGCAAAAGAGAGGAAGGACGAATTGTGTGATACAGTGATACAGGATTTAAAATAAATAAATACCTTTAATAAAAAATGAGTGTGTTTTAAAAGGATTTGAGTCCACTTGGATTTGTAATATTGTAATAATTTTGAGTGATGCAGAAACTGAAGCCTGAAGTCACTGAAAGTATTGAAGATTATCCAGAGGCTATGATTATTAGTTCTGCTAATACACACACACACACAGACATACACACACACACACACACACACACACACACACACACACACACACACGAGACCCATGCAGCTATCACTACTTTTTCAAAAATTATGTGACTTTTATAACAATGTTGAAATAAGGGCAAACTTAACAATTTGAGCTAGTGAATGATCCTAAGAATAAAAACTATATATACATATTTATCAAAATTTTATCAACATATCCTGTACTAATTTTGTATTTTTCAACTACTAACCTTAATGGCAATGCATTGAAACATCTCTTGTTACTTCAATTTTATAGTGCTACTTTTTGTGTGAAAAGCTAATGAGAGTTAGTATAGGGATTTATTTTTTATACCTTTTCTAATTTACCAATTGTTGTCTATAAGACATGCCATGCTAAAATGTACGTAGCAAAAATCCATAATCTAGTGCATAAAATAAAGAATAAAATGCTGTCTTTAAAATATGGTTTGTGATTTTAGGTAGACCTATTTAAGACAATAGGAAAACTGCCTAGGGTGTGGGATTGAGTCATTTAGGGGTTATCCAAGTTTGTTTTAACTGCAACCATAGAACTGAAAACATTGTTGCTAAGTCTCTAGAAAGTGGAAAATATGTCCTATTGAACATGATCTGTTTTCTCTATTGGTCCATTAAAATAAATGTTATTATCAAATATAAATTATTCCTTATTGTTGTGATTTGAGAAAATTATGCAAGTCTGACTGGGAAGTTTCTTAATATAGACATTTTTACATAGTTTCTTTAGTAAGAATATAGTCAATATCATTGTGAAGATAATCTAATAATAAATACAGATATATTATAAAAATTATGTGTCAATATTGATATAAACCAGATACATGAAATAGTTAAATTTTCTCTCTTCATACAATTCATAACATTTCTCTTATTTCCCTTTATTTCCTTATGATGTAAAATATCTCTTCATTTCTCTTTTTGGTATAGTTTATTTTGACTATTTCCTATCAAATACAAAAATTTTGTACTCTTAAGCCCAAATAGTCACTTGATGCTTATCAATTTTTGAGTCTAGACATCTCCCTAATTTGATAACTATTTTCGAGTGACTTGGCTCTAAACTTGTTTGTGTTTAAAGGTATTATTCTTTTATATAATAATGAATTATTAAAATTATCCAGGTGTCTTTCTAAATATAATTTACTCTATAAAGGAAAATCTTAAGTCTCTTTATGTCATATTTTCATACTTCCCATTCAATTTTGTCATATAGCCTTGTTACTTTTGTTTTATAAAGTCATAATTTTCTTCCTGCCAAACACTCCACAATAATTGTCCATTATCCTAATGTGAGACTATGCAAACATAACCCACAGAGTTCTTTGCTGGATGATATCCAAGAGACTTAAGCCATCATCCTACAGTGATGATTGTAGATGTTCTGATTTTTGATGAAAGATAAAAGAAACAACAGGCTATAGTTAGCTGCAAATCCCAATATATCTGCTTATCCATCTAATTATTTTAGAAATCTCAGCCTGAAAAAAAACATACCCCATAGATATGCATTTGACCAATTTACCAAGAGAAAGTTTTTAATTTGAAATCATATTTTCATCTATTTAAGGGGAGGTAAAAGCTGCTATTTGGTCCTAATTAACTTTAATGTGTTTTGTTTTTGCTTTTTCCCCCAGTTGTATTTAAGCTGCTGCATCAGTTTATATTTTTCTCTCATATACAGATTTGAGGAATATAGATAGAGATCTGTATAAAGACCTTTAAAGATCAAATTCATTCAAAATTTACTCTTCAGAGAAATCAGAAAAAAATATTAAATTGCTTTCAATGATGAGAAGTGAATATTGCAATGAAGCATTGTTTATAATTACTTGTTCAAAGGTCATTTTAATCTAATGTCCTCAGTGGCTCATACAAAACAATACAGCAATATTTATAGGAGGGACAAAGTGCACTACAGGTTTTGATAATGGATCCATTGGTAAAAATTATCATTCTCAGAGACAAATATTTTTCCACACATATATTCAAATATAGATACTTTAATTAATTTGAACTTATTTTAGTTGCAGTTTTTATTTTTCTGCTATACTAAACAATTGAATATCTATTTTCTTGGATTTATTTTAGCTGTAAAATTATGAGTTTTCTAATAAATATAAATATAAACCAATACAATATTGTATTGATTAATTTCAGTTAAATTGTTAATTCTTTGTAGATTCTTGATAAATTAAAAAAAATGTTATTATAATTTGAAAAAAGATCATATCACTATGTATGTACTTTTCTACATAAAATAAGCCAATTGATCTCAAATAAATAGTGGACAAGGTTTTAAAACTAAATAAATTGACAGGTATGTAGTTTGAAAAAGCCAGAATCTTTACTTTTTTATTGTTGTTTATTTTTTTTTAGTTGTTGCAAAAAAAATTCCCATTTCCTCCCCCTCCTCGCACACATGGTCCCCTCCCCCACTCCATTCCCCCTTCCTCTCCAGAATGAAGAGCAGTCCAGCTTCCCTGCCCTTCGGGAAGTCCAAGATCCTCCCACTTCTATCCAGGACCAGGAAGGTGAGCATCCAAACAGGCTAGGCTCCCACAAAGCCAGTTCATGTATTAGGATCGTAACCTGGTGTCATTGTCCTTGGCTTCTCATCAGCCTTCATTGTCTGCCACCTTCAGAAAGTCCGGTTTCATCCCATGCTTATTCAGTTCCAATCCAGCTGGCCTTGGTGAGCGCCCAATAGATCAGTTCCACTGTCACAGTGGGTGGGTGCACCCCTCATGGTACTGACTTCCTTGCTCATGATCTCCCTCCTTCTGCTCCTCATTTGGATCTTAAGAGCTCAGCCCGGTGCTCCAATTTGGGTCTCTATCTCTATCTCGATCCTTTGCCAGATGAAGGTTCTAAGGTGATATGCAAGATATTCCTCAGTATGGCTATAGGTAGGGTCATTTCAGGTTCCCTCTCCTCAGTTGCTCAAGGTACTAGCTGGGGACATCTCCCTGGACACCTGTAAGCCCCTCTAGAATCCAGTCTCTTGCCAACCCTAAGATGGCTCCCTTAATTAGGCTATATATTCCTCTGCTCCGTGTCCACCCTTCCTTTATCCCAACCATCCCATTCCCCCAAGCTCCCCCATTCTCCCCTTCTCACGTTTCTCACACCATTTCCCCTTAGCCCCATGCCACAGCATCCCCAAGTTCCCAGGTTTTGCCCTGAAATCTTGTCTACTTCCCATATCCAGACAAATGACTATATGTTTTTCTTTGGGTTCACCTTCTTATTTAGCTTTTCTAGAATCACAAATTATATGCTCAATGTCTTTTATTTATGGCTAGAAACCTTTATATACTCACAGGAGATCAAATAGAAAGTATACAGAATATATGTACTTAAATTTAAGTTCTGTATGCTTATTTGAATCTTGGACGCTTAAGTTAGTAAGAAAACATAGGACAAGAATCTTGAGAACCTACTTATAATACCTAATAAAAATACACATAAAAAGCCCCTTAATTATAGGTACTTTACAGAAAGCCTAAAGATCTACTGGGGTTTTTCATATAAAAGAAAATTGCCTTTAATAAATCAGATCACATACTTTACATAATTAATCTTAGGATTTTTATAACATAGTATATCAATTAGTATTTGAATTTGTTTAGCTCTAATATCTGGATAATTATATAGTTTGATAATTTATATTTGCCAACAGTACAAGGTTTTTAGAAATCCCTGCCTTCTACATAAATAAGATCTGTTTCTTTATGCAGTAATATGAGCGGCGGGGCTGCGTCCCCAGCACCCC
>NW_004949162.1:68843-70367 GCF_000317375.1 Microtus ochrogaster
TTTTAAACACTGCTTGGCCCATTTCTATCTAGCCTCTTCTAGGCTAATTCTCACACCTGGACTAGCCCATTTCTTATAATCTGTTGTAGCCCACGAGGTGGCTTACCAGGGAGCTTCTAGCCTACATCCATCCTGGGTCGGAGCTTCATCGCGTGTGTCTGCCTGGGAGAGGGGAGGATGGCGTCTCTGAGCTCACTTCCTCTTCCTCCCAGCATTCTATTCTGTTTACTTCTCCCACCTATGTTTTAACCTATCAAGGAAAGCAGCTTCTTTATTTAATTAACCAATGACCTTCCTCCATCATCTTTATATTTCCATTCACCAATAATTAATTCTAAATTGTTTAGCCACCTAGAATAAATCACTTTTTTATTTAACAACATTAAAATATTAAATATGGCTATAAAGGCTTTATTAATTTTTCCTTAATTTTAGATAAAATGTTCGACAACCTGTTAATCAGTGTGTGTAAATCATTTTCTGTCATCATTTATGATTTGGAATATTTTCTGTGAAACTACTCTTAAATGTTCTGCTTAAATCATGACAGCAGTACGAAATTGTAATGTGATCTGATTGCAAAAAAAAAGTGTTTCTGTTTACTATGTGGAGACACTAGTAAAAATAGAAAAATGAAAATGTTTGTCTTCTTTAGGAACTAGATTGCCTACTTCTACCCAGAGAATCCTTTTTTTTTTCTAGAGAAATCAAAGAAATAACTCTTCTATGAGCAGTAACTCAGGAAAACAATGGAATGGAGAATAGCATTGATAGGTATTTAGTGTATTAAGGAAAGAAAGAAGTGATATGTAGTAGTAGGATGCATCTTTGTATCAATAACTTAGAGGTAGAACGCTTTTAAATCCTTCTTATCTCCTGAAACTTGTATCTATGAAATCTGTAGAAGGGAAGATGAAAATTAAGTCATTCAGATTGTACACCAACTTAAAAACTGTTTGCTAACAGGCATACTCCACAAAGAATATGGAAAGAAAACTATAAAATTGTACATTATAATTCCTGATCCTGATTTTGGGCTGCAAAAATACATTGTGTACCCTTCAATGCTATTTTCTACACTTTTTAATTAAGTGCTCCCAGAAGAGTTTTTAATTATTCATTTTATTTCTATAGAGTAAAACGATTTTCTGGTAAAATATGTAGACATTCTAGTTCCTGAAACATGAACACTGGCTCCTATCATGCAAAATGTTTTTAATGCAGTCACAATAATGAATCAAATAAATTCTATTATAAATCTGAAATTATATACTATAATTTTGATTCTACTATAAATTTAAAATTATCCTTTCATGATATCCTAAATTTTGAATATTGTATTGATGGCTGCACATTGGACAAAATTACCAAAAGCTATAGTATAGAAAGTTGGTTACTAATTTTCTTTTGGAAAATACACCTTTCAAGGTATCGAGACATAAGTTCAAAAGTGTATCTACTAGTCATTCTAAAAGAAGAAATAATGAGAGTAAAGTTGTATGAAAGATTATATATATATATATA
>NW_004949162.1:70467-84462 GCF_000317375.1 Microtus ochrogaster
TATATACTGTGTTATTTAAAATTATTATTCCATAGCAACCCAGAGACCACTCCAGCCAAGAAAACAGGTAAAATAACTTCAGATGTTCAATCTCCCTCTACGCATACAAATCCAATCCTCTAGTCTCAGTCGATCTCTGGATCAGAATACAGTGCTATGGACTCTCATACCTCCCTACTCCCATCTCCAGTGGATTACACAGATCTTCTCTTCCAACCTTCCATCACAATACTTAATACAGTATTCTAGTCACCAACTACATCAGGCTTTTCCTGGGAAGTCACATGGAAATCACATGCCATTCTTGTCAGCAAATCAGGTACCCTTACTGCAGATCATCACATCTCTCTACTCCCCTACAAATGCAATCCAACAGTCTCATATCCAGTTCTGTAGCAGAAAATTTGTTGCAACTTCCCCTTACTCTCTGCTTCGGCCTCCACTGGGTCACACACGTTTTCCACTTCAACCTTCCTTACCTTGATTTATCCATCTATACCAGCTTCCAACATCAGCAGGAGTTTCCTGGGAGCCACCAGACACCACTAGAGGTAGCCTAACTTAAAATCTTCCTTTTTTTACACCTCTCTTCTAAATCAAATCCCATTACTTGACCCTCAACTCTGTAGCAGACAATCTGCTGTTGCTCCCCAACTTCTCTAACCCCACCTCAAATAGTTCAAAATTATACCCTCGAAATTTCTTCTGTGCTTATCCTGTTATTGCAATTCCCAACTCCTGTGGGTAATCCCTGGGAACCCATAAAATAAGCCTGCCAGTAAAGCAATTAGGCAAGTAAAGCAGGTATGCCAACTTCAGATCTTTATTCTTTCTCCTCCACTTCATATACATTCTTCCCTGTCTCATCTTCAGCTTTGCAGCAGACTGCCTCCCGTGGCATTGGTTCACTCTTTGCCCCATTCCCAGGGGGCTTAGCAAATCCTGGTGGAGCATCTGACCTTATATGCACGAGTGAACTCTCTCAGTTGTCCAACAGACGATCCTCATTTCTAAGTGTCAGCTCCCCAATACCTAGAAACACACCTTTTTTTTCCCCAACAACCATAAGTGGCCACACTTACCAGGATCACAGAAGAATTCCTCACCACACACACAGTCACAAAAACTATGCTAAGGATCTTAGCGGGAATTATAAAAAAAGGAAAAAAAAACCACCCACATAATAAAGACAAGGCAGGAAAACAACATGTAAATTATTATCTTCTCAAGCCCAGATTCCTATATGCCAGTGTAAAAACACAATCAACCAAAACCAGGACAGTATGTCACCTTTTGAGACCAGTAACCCTACCATAGTAGGCCCTGAGAGTAAGAACAGAGCTAAAGTAGAAGAAAAAGAGTTTAAAATATTCTTCATATTATGAAAATGTGTCTTAAAAGAGGATTGAAATGAATCCTTTAAAAAATCTATATAATACAAACAAAAAGGGAAGAAAATTAATAAAACAGTAGAAGTTATGAAAGCAGAAATGGTCATGAAGGAAAACTAAAACTAAGTAAAATCTAGAAAGACAAATGTTAAATGCATAGGATCCACAGAGGCAAACTTCACCAACAATATGTAAAAGACAGGTGAATCTTAGGCTTTAAAGTCAAGATAGAAGAATTAGATAAGATTTTTTTTCTATGACTTTGTTAAAAAATATTTTTCTTGGGCTTTGAACTTGGTTTCTTCCCCCTCTTATTCTTAGACTCGATATTTTCACAGTTTCACAGATTTCCTGGAAGATTTATTTCATGGGTGCTTTTGATTTAATAGTTTTTGACCATTTTATTCATTTTGTTATAGGATTTTTAAGCCATGAGATATTTATTATTCCAGCTTGTGTGTTCTGTTGATGAAATCTGACTCTCTTGATCTCTTCACAAATTCACAAATATTTCTATTTCAGAATTTCCTTAGTTTCAGGTTTTTTTATGGATTGTACTTCTATCTTAATGCCACAAATAGTTTTGTTTTATGTATTTCCTTATATTGATTGTATTTTCTGGATTTCTTCAAGGAATTTAATAATTTTCTTTTCAAAAACTAGAATCATCTTCATATAGGCTGTTTTAAGTCTTTTGAAGTTTTCAGAGAAAGGAATACCATGAAGCAAGGTGGAAAAAGAGGAAAGAGGTATCTGAAATGAGTTGTGGGAGGAGTAAGAATACTGTGTGTGTGTGTGTGTGTGTGTGTGTGTGTGTGTGTGTGTGTGTGTGTTTCTCCTTTTCATAGGGAGGTCATAGATTAGGATTTGCTAGAGTCAGTGGGTAGAAGGATGGAGATCGAGTTAATAAATATAATTGCTGAGTATCACCAGAAGGAAATGTGACAATTCATCAGCAAAATAGTCTAATAATCAGGTATGCAACCTAAAAGTAGAATACATAAATTGGGCAAAATGTTGTCTTAGTTACTTATTTATTATTACTAGACTTAATAATAGCAGTAGAAAAATTCCAAAAGATTGATGAGAAAAGTTCCATGGGAGACCAATTTCTAAATATAACCCCAGCAGCACAGACACTGAGAAAAACAACTAATAAATGGAACCTCCTGAAACTGAGAAGCTTCTGTAAAGCAAAGGACATGGTCAACAAGACAAAACAACAGCTACAGAAGGGGAAAAGACCTTCACTAAACACACATCAGACAGAGGTCTGATCTCCAAAATATACAAGAACTCAAGAAATTGGTCATCAAAAGAACAAATAATCAAATAAAAATGGAATGCAGACCTAAACCAAGAACTCTCAACGGAGGATTCTCAAATGGCTGAAAGACACTTAAGGAAATGTTCAACATCCTTATTCATCAGAGGAATGCAAAGCAAAACAATTCTGAGATTACATTTTACACATGTAAGTATGGTCAAGATCGAAAACACTGATGGCAACTTATGCTGGAGAAGTTGTGGGGAAAAGGGAACACTTCTGCATTGCTGGTAGGAATGCAAGCTGGTATTTTAGTGGTTTTGTAACTGTTGTAGTAATTCATAGTTTTATAATTATAGAATCTCCTTTTGAACCTACAATCACTCCAGCAAGCAGTTTTTGTCTTGGTTTACTGTGTGAAGAATGTGTTACCTCTAATTTAGTCAAATTTAGTACAGTAAAATACCTATTGGTCCAGGAGGGGGAGAAGGGTGGGAGGAGGGGGGGAAGGGTGGGAGGAGGGGGAGGGAAATGGGAGGCTGGGAGGAGGTGGAAACTTGTTTTTTTTTTCATTTTCTCAATAAAAAAAAGAATTAATAAAAAAATACCTATTGGTTACCTGTAAAATACACTTCTCCCTATTATATCATTGATGTTATTTCATCAGTCCAGTTGTGTGGTTCTCGACTTTACATCTATGTGTGGTTTTCGACTTTACATCTAGGTAGTACTGTTGAGATCTTTTTCTTTTTTCAAAATCAGTTTACAGAGAACCTTTAGATTTTATGATTGCCAACCTTTATGAAGGAAACTTTAGTCATTATCAGCTAGATTTTTCCAAGTACTTTGAGACAGAAGTATGCTTTGCCTTCAGCAAGATGCTTGTACTTTCATGTTCTGGTAAGGTATAAAGAGCAAATATACTGTCTTCTATCGGGGAAGACTTTGTATTACCCTGACAAAAATCTTAAATTAGGTATCTCAATTTCACATGAGATTTTTTAGGTAGTCTATCGCTCTTACAGGGAGCATTATCCAAACATGTAGGCCAACTACAATTTTATCTACATCTATAGGTGTGTGTATATCTTGAACAAATTTAATAAAATGATAGATTTCTTTAAGCTTCTCCAAATACACTTACTGGTTTTTATGCCCCATCTTTCCCTTTTCCTCTGTACTACTCTTCTTCCTAGCTAAGTCGCCCACTTTGTTTTCTTTTTTCCTCTGAAGCTACCATACTCCAATTACGATCTCTTTCTACTTCACTGGCTTCTCTGGATAGAGCAGGTACTAAAATCCAAAGATTTCTCTATAGAATTTTCAAATAAGGGACAGCATATAGCATTTGACCCTTCTGGGTCTGAGTTACTTTGTTTAATATGGTGAAGAAAATTTCTGATTTCAATTTCCTTCACAGAAGATTAGACTACCATTGGAAAATATAGCTTGTTTACATTATTCATTTATGAGTGCATGGACATTTAGGTGTAGCCAGAGAATGCTTGATCATTTCCCAGCTGCTCAGACCTTAATAATAAAATAGAAACTATTTTAATTGCAAAATTGTTCAGACAATGACTCAGGCATATTTCTAGCTAATTTCTATTAATCTGTGTGTCTCCACATCTGTGTGTAGCTTTCCAGGAAAGGTTCTGGCTGGCATATTTCTCCTTTGGCAGCTAATGGCTTCTCTTTGATTTTATCTATTCTATCTATTAGTTTTGATTACCCCCGGGCTTTACTCTGCTAAGCCCTTGAACCAAATATTCATTAACTAATTTCATTACCCAATAAGAGCAACACATTTACAGAAAGACACCCAACATCATCTTCCCTTTTTGTCTAAATAAAAAGGAAAATTTTAACTTTAATATAGTAAAATTACATATACAAAGCAGTTATCAGTTAAAAATTATAGTTACAATGCTTGGTACATTTCATTTGGCAAATTAAGGAAAATATTTTATCATCTATCCTATCTTTGTGACTCTAAAGTTTTATATCCAATTTATCTTTTATCATAACTATGGAGGGCTATAACTATCTGTCTTCAAATCTGAAAAGACACCAGAAGGCTATAGTATTATCTAAGTAAATAGGAAATGCATTGTAATCAACTTCCAAAATTCTAGAATTGACAGAGAAATCTTGCTGCCTGGACAGTCACTCAAAGTTCCTTTATAATATTGGGGCCTACATCTTCAGCCTACAGGCTCATAAATTCTGGCAGACTTTTCAATAAAGCAGGAAATCTGAAGATCTGTTCTGGTATGTAATAATATTGTTCATCAGTTTCTTTCTTCTGTGTCTTGAAGAATGCCTGGCAGTTTCTTCTCTGAAGCGGAAACCCTGAAGTACCCTTAGTCTTTTGGAAAGTTTAGCAGTCACTTTTCTGTGAATTTGCATATCCAGTTCATATAGTATACCATAAAACAGTCTAGATAGAACAGTTTTGTGTCCAAATGGCTACCCTTGTCACATTGAAGGCAAATTTTATAATGAGTTTTTTAATGTCAACCATCACTCTGAATCAATTTGTATGCCAGCTGCAGGCATGTCTCACTGTCATGAAAAGTCCTAAGTTTTTAAAACATTTTAAAGTCCATATTCTGTATGTCTTTGAAAGATTTGAAGAATACCTATCCATCTGAAATATATCTCTGTACATATAGAAAACCTAACTAACATGACTACAGTTTGACTTTTATAGATGACTATTAATCTTTATTTCTTTTTTTCCATTGGTTTCTTTTAAATTAAATTGAAATTTTTTTTTGAGAAAAAAAATTTCCACCTCCTCCCAGCCTCCCACTCCTCCCGCCCTCCTCCCACTCTTCTCCTCCTCCCTCTCAAGTCTGAAGAGCAGTCAGGGTTCCCTGCCCTGTGGAAAGTCCAAAGTCCTCCCCCCTCCATCCTTAATTATACTTTGCGTTTTTAAATGAGCTGCACAGACACAATAACTTAAACAGGAGTGGAAATACATATACACAATATAACAAATCAACCTTAAATTGTATCAATAGACCAAAATTTATACCAATGCAAATTATTCATTTCTATATCGTACCTCCTTTATTTATTTTAGAAATCGACTGTGACCATTAATCAATTATAATAAACCCTTTTGAGGAGAAAATATAATATATATATAACCCAGACTTTTTGTGTATATTTTATTTTTACATGGCTTATTTTTATTTACTCCTTTAATCTATAACTGTCTGTACTCTTTTATAATACTTTCACTAACACTTTAAAGACTTTGTTTTATTTATAAAACTATTTTTTTTCTATAACTTTCTATACTCTTTGTGTACTCTCTCCCAGGCTTACATATATATTTTTTACCAAACTTTGTCTTGTTTAGAGGTCTTTCTTTTTTGTCTGAATCTATCCTATTGTGTATCTGAAATCCTTTACTGATAAGGAGCACTTTAAAATGGTATGTAGTATGATTGCAGCAGCCCTGAATGCTGGATCCACCTCTCTTTGCCTTTCAATATGTCAGAGGTATGTTTGCTGCCAACTCTAGGACAACTGAGTGAGAACTGTGCTCACCACCTCAACTCAGGGAAGCATCATGTAGTCCATAAACACTTTTTGTCTGTGTAAAAGACAAATTTGCCATTCAGTGTGCTGCATGTCCTAGGTATTTCCATGTCTGCCATGCTTTTTCTGACTTCAAATTCCTAGCAGACCTGATCCAGCTGTTTTCCCAGGAATTGGTGTTGAGTAGCAGGCAAGCTCTTAATTACTTTCCTCCTAACACTGAGTAGTCATATGAGCACCCAGACCTGAAGTTTGTACTTGGACAAGTGGGTCAGCCACAAATGTATGGGCACCCTGTTGTAAGCAGGGGCTCTTCATTTGTTCCCCGGCTTCCCAGACACAAATAACAGAGAAACAATATTAATTATTACACTGTTTGGCCAATGATTCAGGCATATTTCTAGCTAGCTCTTACATCTTTAGTTACCCCATTTCTAATAATCTGTGTATTGCCACAAGGTTGTGGCTTATAGGGTGAAGTTCTGGCTCTCATCTTTCTCCTTTGGCAGCTACATGGTGCCTCTTTGACTCCACCTATACTCTCTATCGATATCTCTGTTATGATTCCCTGCCTGGCTTTACCTGCTAAACCTTTGATCCAAATAGCTTTATTCACTAACCAATAAGGGAAACACATATATAGAAGGACATTCCATATCATTTAGTTGATTCCTTTCCCTATTTATATAACTACAATGACAATGAACATGCTGTATTATTTGGTTTAGCTATTGAGCTCCCTGGGTTTATGACAAGAAATGGTATACTTCGGACTTATGACAGATCAATATTTGTTTTCTGTTTTCTTTTTTTTTTTTTGGTTTTTCAAGACAGGGTTTCTCTGTAGTTTTGGAGCCTGTCGTGGAACTAGCTCTTGTAGACCAGGCAGGCTGGTCTCGAACTCACAGAGATCTGCCTGCCTCTGCCTCCCGAGTGCTGGGATTAAAGGCGTGCGCCACCATCGCCCGGCTGTTTTCTGTTTTCTAATGTAGTATTGGTTCTTCTATTCATTTGATGCCTTTATTACATTGACATATGTGTCCTCTAGTCCTATACTTTCCTGGGAATTTTATCATAAAAGCATGATGAATTTTGTCAAAAGCTTTTTGTGTGATTTTGAGATGATAATATAATTATTTTAAGTATACTTACAGAACTTCTGGTATCTGCTATATTAATATGTTGAATCATCACTAATTTCCAAAATAAGACTATCTGATCCTGGTAGTTGAGCATGTTAATATATGCCTGTATTAAATTCATAAATATTATGTTGAAGACTTTTTCATCTATGTTTACCAGGAACATTGGCTTGTATTTCTCATTGGTTATTGTGTATTTGCCTCTTCCTCCCAAATGCTGGGTTTCTGGGCATATGCCACTATATATAAGTCATTTTTTAAATTTTTCATGTCAAATTGTTACTTTTATAAGTGAACTTAATGGTCCATACACTAGACTCATATAATTTTTACTCTAAGGTAAATGCTTCAATTTATCATATGTGTACTCCTTTCTGCTGAAATAATTGGTTTTATTCAAACATAACTGCATGAAGAACAAGGAGAAGATAGGTTATGGAAATCTTTCAAATGTAAATGAAATAAATGATAAATGTTAAATTAGCAAGAATGATTGTTAGTTTTCATAAAAGCTAATTAGGCTACTGATTTGAAAATTTTGTCAATATATATTAAAAATCCACAATCACCAAATGTAAGTTTTTGTTTTATGATCATTAGGCCTACTTTAAAATGCATTTAGTCTACAGATATATACAAAAAATTGATCTTATGCAGGACAAGGTAGTAATTCTAAATCAACATCTTGTAATTGAGGCAAATTTCAGGCCAATGTTTTAAACATATATGATTGTTTTATCATATGAAATTCCAATACCACATGTGCAATAAAATGTTTAATCATGTTATGAAGACTGTTCCTTAATAATTCTAATTTAGTGTTTCACATTATTTTATAAATTGTGAAGATGTCACTTATTAGCTTAAACATAAAGATTATTATCATCATTTTGAAACTATTTTATTACAGCTAATGTCAAAAGGATAATCTCAATATGTGAATACATCACTACAGCATGTTCATTCAGACAAAGTTTCCATGGATGTTTACAGAGAATACAATTAAATGTTCTTTTAGATAAAAATTAGACACCTGAATCCATGGATATTCTCATTACTGGGGGAGCAAAACAATTCATTTGCTTGAACTGAAGGAATTGTACATTTTTATTTTGCAAAAGAGGAATAAAAACTAATACTTACATATAACAAAGGTTAAGAATTTTCATGGAAGCATTCCAAAAACTCTTATTCATATTGTTTAACATAGAAAATTCTCTTCATAATCAGAAAATAATCAGGTTAGAATGTACTTCCTCTAATACAGAACATTCATTTTACAAAGACAACATTGTAAACTTTTGCTGCTTAATATTTAATTGTGGTTTATAACTAATTATACATTTTTTTCCTCCATGGCATTAAGCCATGCATCTTATTTAGAAGCCCGTCTGTCTCAACTATTCTATCAGATATCAAGACATATTACATGGTTCAATAATTTATATATTTAGTTTACTCATGAATATGAGAGAATTTTAATTCAATTTAAAGAGTTCTGTTGATTTTACATTATCAAAAATACAGTTATATTTATGTCTATGTGAGTATGTGCAACATATGAATGCAAGAAATATTGAATACTTACTATGCAAACAGAATATGATTAGCACAAAAGTGCACGATAATTTTTATTTCCTTCCTTATAGTTAGGATGACTTGATACAAATAAATTCTAAAAATTGATACATTTATATTAATTTCATTTAGGAAGAAGAAATTTAAAAACCTGATGAGTACATTTTTTTTACTCTGAAAATGGTGTTATTAAACTTAAAACACTAACGCTTTAGGAATCTGACTTTAGCATTTGAAAATTTGGTGAGGATATGTCTTAACTAAGTATTCAAAATGAAATATTTCAAGTAATGTCAAATATTTTCATAATATCAGTAGCAGGAAATTTTGTTTATGCTGAGTGACAATATAATATACAGGTTAGAAATGTCTGTGCAAGTGAAATCTTTGTATGATAAAAATTTCCAATCTGTGATGAAAGAAATTGAAGAATATATCAGAAAATGGAAATAACTGCCATGCTTGTGGATCAGTAAGATTAACATAGCAAAACTGTCTATCCTATGAACAGTCTACACATGCAATTCAGTGCCCAACAACATTCTTCACTGAACTTGAAAATACAATTCTCAGGTTCATACGGAAAAAAAAGGACATCTAAAATAATCCTGTCAAACAAAAGAACTACTGGAGGTCTCTTCAGTCCTAATTTCAAGTTGTACTACAAAGCTATGGTAATAAAGCAGCAAGGTATTGACATAGAACATAGTCATGTTGATTAATGGAAACGTATTGAAGACCTGGAAATAGATTCACACACTTAGAGACATGTGATTTTTGATAAAACAAAAATCTTGAATAGTACACTGAAAAGAAAAGTACTGTCTTCAATAAATAGATCAGCGAAAACTGGATATCTACATGTAGATGAATCCAAATAAATCCATACTTAACGTACTGTAAAAATCTAACTTTAAATGTATCAAAGACCTTAACAAATACAGATACACCTAACTAGAAAAGCTTCTGTAGAACAAAAGACACCATAATCTGAAAAAAAAGTGGCTGCTTACAGAATGGAAAAGGTTTAAAATGCTCTGCATATGATAGAAGACCAATATCCAAAATAAATAAAAAGTTCAGAAAACTAGATATCAAAAACACTAAAAATTCAATTAGAAAAGAGGATATATTGAGACAGAGAATTCTCAATAGAGGATTATCAAGTGGCTTAGAAAATCTTAAAGAGATGCTCAACTTCCTTTGTCATGAGGAAAATACAAATCAAAACTACTTCCAGATTTTATTTTACACCTATGAGAATTGCTAAAATCAGTAACACAAGTGACAGCTCATGCTTGAGATGATGTGGAATAAGAACACTTATACATTGCTGACAGAAGTGCATGTTTATACAGCCAGAATGGAAATCTGTGTGTCAGATCCTCTAAGAGAATGGAATCAATCTAACTCAAGATGAATCTATAAAACTCTTGGGCACATACCCAAAGGATGCTTCCTCCTACCACAAGGACCCTTGCTAAACCATGTTTATTGCTGCTTTCTTCATAATAGCTAGAAAATGGAAAGAACTCTCAAGTGAAGAATGAATAAAAGAAATGATGTACATTTACACATTGAAATACAACCTAGCTGTTAAAAAATGACATCTTGAAATTTGGAGGCAAGTGGATAGAACTAGAAAAAAAAAACATCTGAGTGAGTTAACTCAGATCCAGAAAGATAAATACAGTATACATTCATACATGTATATATTACCCATTAAAAGGATGGCAAACCTTCAATCAATAGACCCAGGGAGGTGAGGCATAAAAGGAACTGGACAAGGACACATGTACCTCCCTGGGATGAGGAATAAAACAAATTTTATGGGTGGACTGGTGGTATTGGGCTGGCATGAGCCAAATACTTAGGGAGGGAAGGGGAAGCAGGGTTGAAGGAGGGAATGCTGAGAGAGAAGAGAGACAATATAGAGTTGAGGGGACATTTGTGGGTTGGTATGGAAACCTAATTCTGTGGAATCTTTCAAAAATATTTAAAAGCACTCCTAATGAAGTGTCAAAATCATGTGGGCAATAGAGATCTACGGGACATCCCTTGTTATCAAACCAAGCTTCCAGGTCCAGGACAGGTCACATCTAGTTGAGTTATTGGACAAAAGAGCCCTATGGAAATCCAAAATGAACTCTGGCTTTCGGCAAGACAATAAGATTCTTAAAAAAAACAAAAAACAACATAATACCAAGGACCCAATCCATTGCTGAGTGTAGCAGCAACACAACTCATTGAACCTGGTCAGATTGAATGGTGCCTAGATAGAACCTTCACCTGGATATTCTAGTGTCTTTATTACAGAAAGATATTATTCAGACTACCAAAAGAAAAACATAAATACAAACCCAGCCAAAAATTGTCCTACAATCTGTTTTGCCTGAAATATATCACAGGGGGATGACAATAGAGAATTTCTGGGGTAACCAACACTTGTCCAATTTGGCAAAAGGCCCACTCCATGAGTTGAACTCCATACCTGCCATTGAACCAGCCACTAGAAAGCCCAATGACTAGGGTCATACCAAATACCACTTCTCTACAGGAAGTAAAGATAAAATGATGCCTAATTATATTCTACTATATTCATAGATAAGTGCCTTATTCATCCATATCGCAGAATCTTCTTGTTATAGCAGATCAGAATAAATACAGAGACACACAGTCTGGCATTAGGCAGATATATAGAGACCTTGGAACACACAGCTCTAAAATTTAGAATTTCATCAAATCCTTCCCCTGAGAGCACAGGGAACCCCGAAGGGAGAGGAGGCAGAAAGAATGTAAAAAAAAAAAAAAAGTAAATAAAAAAAAAGAAAAAGAAAAAAGAAAAAAATAGAAGAGAAGGATGATACCAGAAGAATAAGGCCCTTTGAATCAACTTGGTATAACTCATATGAATTCAGAGACTGAAAGTATAAACATAAACTTACATGGTTCTGCACCAAGTCCCCTGCATATATAGTATTAAGTTTAATATTTTTGCATGCTCTTGAGTTTGTGGACAACTGGGTCTCTGATCTTTGTGTCTTCACTAGGGGCTCTTTTCCTTCTCTTACTTTGCTTTGTCCAAATTTATTTTGATTTTTTTAAACGTTCTTATATTTTATTTGGCTACATTTAGTTCTTATCTCCAATAATTTTGTTTTGTTCTATTGAGGGACAGAAAGGCAATAGATGGGGAATATAGCGGAAGTGGATAGGAACGGGGAGGAATAAAGAAAGGTTAAATTGTAAGCAAGACTCATTGTTCTTATAAAAATGAATTTATTTTTAATAAAAAGGGAAAAGATAAATGTTAAAAACTGTGAGTAAGTACTTAAATCCTGAATAAAAGTAGTTTATTGTGTATTAAAAAATTAAAAATAACTTTCATTAAAAAAGGAACTGGCTTGGAATCCTGATCTTCTCAAATTTTAATTTAAAAAACAATTAAATTATCTTAATATCGTGTCCTTAATTAAAACAATCTATGCCATGTTTTAAGTTTGTCATACATTT
The DNA here is from genome assembly GCF_000317375.1 of Microtus ochrogaster. NCBI lineage: Eukaryota > Metazoa > Chordata > Mammalia > Rodentia > Cricetidae > Microtus > Microtus ochrogaster. The sequence goes on from NW_004949162.1 coordinate 82,911, forward strand.
GTTTCTTACCATACATATCCACCTTACCTTGTAACCACTGAGTAAATTACATCATGACATTTTTAGATAAATATAATAAAATTAAGGCATATGTTTTTTAGACATTCTAATATTTAATTTGTCTATCTGGTTATCATAGACATTTCAACATTTCCTATTTTTAACTCACTTCAAAATATGTTCATATCACATATTTCATTAATGATCTTCATAACTAACACATTATCTTCATCATTATTTTATATAATAGTATTTCACAACAAAGTTATGTTCTTCACAAGTGAAAATACAGATTATCTTCAGTAGCACAGAATATTTATAGATTACCTTCTTTTCTCAAATTGCAAATATGGAGGGAAAATAAATGAGCAAAACTTAAAAGTAAATAGAATACTAACCAATAACTATATTAACGTAAGAGCTGATTAGATGTCTATAAAGACTACAATGGCAATGCTATATTTAATGGAATAACAGATATGAGACAAGGTACTCCAACAACTTTCACTTATGAAAAACATGGGTAGTTATGTAAAACAACATATAGGCTTTCTTCCAGAGGTGTCTTAGAATAATTCTCTACATGTTGTTCTATGTATCTATTTTATTAGGTAGTTGTGGAAGTACTTAGCTCTTCATACTACTTACATGTGTACCTCAATGTTCAGATCTGTGATCTTGAGTTATTAGTAATAGTATCCAAATTAAGATATCCCTCTAAAGCTTAGATTTTTTTATATATAGTAAAGAATACTTTATGTCAGTTTGATTAATAGCTTTTGTTTCCCTCAGATCATGATATATAGTAATAAGAATACATACAATTTTCTACATCAGATAATAATATATTAATTGAAATTAAGACTCTTATAAAAATATGGCATGTATTTAACACATAACAGTTAGTGTGGGAGTGCAAGGCATGGGCTCCCTCTAGTGGCAAGAGCCTCCAATTAAACCAAACTTTGGTGGGCCACCCACATAGTCTGTGCCACCACAGTCCCAGAACATCTTGAAAGCAGACAAATGTAGGTGCATGGTTTGGAAATAATTGTACAATTTTTAATCCTTAATATGATATATTTATAAGGTCCCTTGACCACTCTGGGGCTTAATTTTCCCATCTTTCCAAACTATGGATTTTGTTTTCTGTAGGTTCAGTGACACTTATCCTCTTAAGTTTCTACCCGGTCTACCAGCTGAAGATAGTTTCTGGGTAAGGGATGAAGACTTGACCTTTGCAGGCCTTGAGTGTGCTGGGGAATGTCTGGAAGAAGTTGTGGGCATGTAAATCATAGTCACATGCAGGGAGCCGGACAAGATCGCCATTATAAGATGGCACCACATCCTGTCTTGTTGGTTATAAACAACTCCATATTTGGCTTATGCCTTTGAGAGTGGTGTGTCCCCCGCTTCCCGTATGCACTGTGGATAAGGGTCCCTGGGCTTATCTCGATGCAGTCTGGTGTCAGCTGATGATGGCAGCCAATCACAGGGGGACCCGTGTGCCAATTCCCTATATAAGCAGCCGCCATTGTGCCCCCGGCCCTCT